>NC_077227.1:702740781-702793352 GCF_027887165.1 Monodelphis domestica
AAGGAAGGAAGGAAGGAAGGAAGGAGGGAAGGAGGGAAGGAGGGAAGGAAGGAAGGAGGGAAGGAGGGAAGGAAGGAGGGAAGGAGGGAAGGAGGGAAGGAGGGAAGGAGGGAAGGAAGGAAGGAGGGAAGGAGGGAAGGAAGGAGGGAAGGAGGGAAGGAGGGAAGGAGGGAGGGAAGGAAGGAGGGAGGGAAGGAAGGAAGGAAGGAAGGAAGGAAGGAAGGAAGGAAGGAAGGAAGGAAGGAAGGAAGGAAGGAAGGAAGGAAGGAAGGAAGGAAGGAAGGAAGGAAGGAAGGAAGGAAGGAAGGAAGGAAGGAAGGAAGGAAGGAAGGAAGGAAGGAAGGAAGGAAGGAAGGAAGGAAGGAAGGAAGGAAGGAAGGAAGGAAGGAAGGAAGGAAAAAGCGAATACGGAGTGGCATGCCAGAACAAAGCAACGCCTCCATCCTTACTTCTCAAAGTCAACACAGACCAAACTATGTGTGTTTAATTGTATCACCAGTTAACAACATATAAATTCAGAATGATGTCATGGCTGTTTGGGGCCCTGACTCGCTCTTTATCACATACCAGTCCCGCCACGGCTCTCCTAGGCTCCGGAGAGACTGATGCCCGACTGTAATAAACACTGACAAGCTTTATATAAAACTGTAGCTCACCTTCAATTCCCAGAGCAGCCACTGGGTGGGTGATTAATCACCCACACACATCTTATCTGTTTGAAAATAAGGGGAGCCCATGTTGTTTCCCTCAGATTAGGGCTGAGGCCTCACAACAGGAAAACGGCCTGCAGAGATGGCTGCAATACACACAACACATAAAAGAAGGAAAAACAAAATAAACAGGCTATACATTCCTTTCACAAAGTAGGAGTGGATGAGTTAACAGTATCACTGATGTCTGAAAAACTGAAAGCAAATGCTTGTTTGTAACCCACAGGGTCCCTCAAACTGAAGAAAAGATGGTTCTGTTTTTTATGCATCTCATTCTGTACTCTGCCAAGAAGGGGGTAGCATGTTTCATTACTGGCCATATGGACTATTCAGGGACACCTACTGATGGCTGGATTAAATAAGATTGCAAACAGTAAAATGGAGATGGGGATGGTGAACCTGGAAGAAAATTAAAAATTCAGGTTGACACTTGTGGCAGGAACTCAAAAAGAGCTAAGTGGGGACAAAGAGGAAGAGAAAGGCCCTTGGGATTTGGACTGAGTGGCCTTTAAGACTTCCCAGCAACCACTGGGTTCATCATGGGGGCTTTTATGAGTCACTGCACACATTGAGCCAAAGGGACAGGGGAAAGGAAAAATAATTCAGTGTGTAGAGTCCACAGCTGGAAACTTTGAGCTGAGCCAGAGAGAGCAGACTGGATTCCTTACATGGTTGGGTTCAGCCATAATCACTTTTCATCACATTTAGGGAGCCCCACCAGCTCTAGAAACCCTTTCTCAGATCCAAATACTGTCAAGATTCTTTTAGCTCACAGAGCATGGCTAGGCTGTTAGGCTCTTTTTTGCCATGCTGGCATAGTGTGGCCTAGGGGATAGGGCACAGGATTGGGAATCATGGCCCTGGGTGAATACTGAGCCTCTCTCACTCACTTTCCAAATTGTAAAATGAGGAAACTGGATCTGATAATCTCCAAGGTCTCTTCCAGCTCTGAATCTATAAAGCTTAGAACAACTAGGTGGCTCAGAGAATAGAAAGCCAGGGCTGAAAACAGGATATCCTGGGTTCAAATATGGTCTCAGATACTTCCTAGCTGTGTGACCCTGGGTGAGTCACTTGACCCCCACTGCCTGGTCCTTACCACTCTTCTGCCTTAAAACCAATACACAGTATTGATTCTAAGATGGAAGCTAAGGGTTTAAAAAATAAAGATAGAATGAAAGTTTTTAAAAAATAAACCTATGATGCTTAACTTTACAAGTCTACCATTGCCCAATGTTGATTGTTGATTGCCAATTCTTTAATCGACCAGTCCATAGCAGTCTACCGACTCAATAATCCAGGTTTGTTGTTCCACCTTGTTGATTGCCCAGTCCTCTTTTTCTGGTCTTGTCAGGCAATAGCAGGAAGAATAGATGTGACAGGAAACAAGACTGCCATCAAAGCCAAGAGGTCAAAAAAACATGGAAGCTAGTAAACTCTGGCATTTCTGCAATAGCTAAAAATCATTCTAATTTTACATTATGACTTGAGTGCTCTTCATCATTGATCCTTTTTGTTGTTATTGTTGCTACTGTAGAACTCAAAAGACTAAACCTCTAAAGGTGGAAATTTTAGGCTCCCTATTGAAATATTACAATCTCTGAGATTCTATTCCACCAGCTCCAGGGAAAATTCTAATCCCATGCCCTGTCAATCACTCATGCCCTAAGATTTGTTTCCTATTTTAACACTATGTAGAAAAAGGAGACATCTAGGATAGAGAAGCCATAGGGATAGCCCTTTCAAGATTCACCAGTTGTATCTATTAACAGAACTTGCACTGAAAGACATCTTGGTTTAAAAAGCGATGTAATTCAAAGACAAATTATAATTGGAGTCAGAAGTCCTGCACTTAGTTAAGTCATTTATCTGAGCCTCAGTCTCCTCATCTGAAAAATGGTAGTAAAATATTATTACTACTATCTTGTTGTCAGGATAATACATTGTGAACTTGAAATTTCTGAATCCAAGAATAGTTTTAACTATTCTAGTGGGAACTCCCTCTGCAGTCCCAGACCCTAAAACTATTTTTTTTTGAGACTGAGTTTTCCTATCTCACTCAGTCACCATTCATAGGCTTCTTCCCACTGTTGTAGCTTCTTGGAGTTACAGGTGAGAGTTGTGTACCAGAAGGACATCAAAGATGGATGAGCTGTCCAGAAAAGGGCTTGGTAAGCTCCCATATCAGAGGTGCTAGTCTTCACTGAATAGCCCCATACACCCTAGTATGTTTTAACCCTACGACAGCTCAGAACTCCCAAATTCAAGAAATCCATCATCTCTGCCTCCCGAGCAGGTAGGATTAGAGGCATGGACTACAATGCTTGGCACCCAACTTAACAGTTTTAGAGAGTTGCCTGATTCTCAGATGTTAAATGAATTGACCATGAACAGAGCTAGTAAGTGTCAGAAGTGAGATTTTGAACCCAGATCTTCCTTATTCCAAATGTATAGCACTGATAAGTAGACCACATATTCTCTTTATTATTGTAATTTGTAAAAGGGAATGAGGGAATGAACTATATATGATCATAGATACAGAGCTGGAGGGATCTTAGAGGCCTTAAACCCAAACTTTCATAAAGCCCATTAATGTGCCCAAACAAACACGTCACTACTAAGTGACCAAGGTATGGTTTGAACTCAGATCAACCTGTTTGGAAGTTCAGTATTCTATCTGCTCTACTATGTAGCCTCTGTGGCTCTGGTTCCTATGATCTTTCTCTCTTCCTATATGAAGAACTAATGCTATGATGGTATAGCTTATATCCATGTTGTAGAACCTATGGCACACATGCCAGATGGGACTGCTCCCTTCCACCTCTTCATGTGCACCTGAGGACATTTCTCATATGACCCACCCCTCTGCCTAACAGCCCAACGGGAGCGCTTCCAAGGGTAATGAGGGTTGTAGTTTGTGCAGTCACTCTCTAAAAGGTTCACCATCACTGACCTATATCAAATTGCTTTGCCTTCTCTGTGAAGGAGGGAGGGAAAGAATTTGGAACTCAAAACTTTTTTAAAATAAATGTTTAAAAATGTTTTTGTAGATAATTAGAAAAAAATTAATATTTAAACATAAAAAAGAACTAACAAAATGGAGAAGGAAGCAGTTATTTTCATAACGAGGAGGAGGAGAGAGAGGGAAGGAGAGAATCTGGAACTCAAAAAATACCTTTTCAATAGAATGTTAAAAACGTTTTACAGGTAATTGAAAAAAAAGTTCCATCATTAAAAAAAAAAACTAATGCTGTGCTGTGCAGAAAGGAACAGTTTTTCCAAAGCATTTAAGTAGGATTTGCTACTCCATGGTGAATGTTTAAGAGCTGGATCTTCAAAAAAGGGTGACACACTTTTCAATCCAATCTGCATTATGAACATTTTCTCTATCCTGTTATTAAGCCCAGAGTAAACAATCCACAAAACAATAAACCAATCCCTGATTTATAACATCTAAGGTGTAAGTTCACACTCATAGGCCAGCTATGTGGTACAGTGGATAGAGAGGCCAACCTGGGTTCCGATCTGACCTCAGATTTTTCCTAGCTGTGTGACCCTGATCAAGTCACTTAACCTTGTTTGCCTTACCCTTGTCATTCTGTCTTAGAGTTATTACTAGGGCAGAAAATAAGGGTTTAAAAAAAAAAGAATCCACATTCAGAGGCTAGAGAGCCTGTTGGATCTGGCTCCAGTGAACCCATAAAGGACCGCTCAGTATCCACACATGTTGGAGGGCCATCAACATAGTATTTTCCAAAAGGAAAATTCAAATGCCAAGCCGAAAACATGTATTTGTCCACCAGAGGTCTCTAGAGTCCTTTCAAATCAACAACATGCTACCCTCTGGTTTGTGCTTGTCTAGAGTGACTGAGGGTTACTCCCTTCCCTCCTCCCATTAAGCATCTGATGTCATGTAAAGCAGGAGTGGATAGACTGGGGCTGGAGGCAGGGGAAGGGGGGAAGGGGTGCGAAGGATGGTTAAGAGAGAAGAAATAGATGGAATGGGATGGAGGAAAGAATCCTAGATCACCTATGAAAAGGGCTACATTTAAATTTGCCTCTTTTCCAGTTTTATGGCATTAAGCAAGTTGCTTCAAGGAGTCATTTCACCCCCTTGGGTCCTGGTGGTGTTCTCCTCTAGAAAATGATGGGGCTAGACTAGAGACTTCTAAATCTGTGGTTCTTGATCCACTTATTACCTTCTTACAGGAGGGACACTGAGGCACTGATGTTACAGTCACAAAAATGAGACCCTCCCTGTTCCAATGACTTGCCCACAGTCACAGTTAGTAAATGTAAGAGCTAGGATTTGATCATACTTTCACTCTCCCACACATGTAAAATAACCAAGATAGAACAGATGATTGCTAAGATCTCTTTGTGTTCCAAATACTTCAGACTTCATTCCCATTCAAATTTTTATGGCATCAGGAGAGCAGATTGTTAAATTTTCAGTATGAGTATTTATACCTTGGAAATCAGCAAATGCTATAAATTGGAGCTTAATTTATTGTTTTGTTCATTGTCAAGACTTAAGAAAGTGGTAAAGAAAAGGCTAATGGTACAGATTAAATTAACAAAAGTTTAAAATTTAATTTTGTTAAATTATTTCCCATTTACATTTTTTATATTTATCCAAATTTTTTTTTATTTCTAAATTCTGTTTGGGGACATACTTTTAAAGTATGTCTTGCATATTTTTTTCAGAGTCCATTGTTAAATAGTTACCAGTTCATCACAGGACATATTCCACATAAAAGTTCCAAAGCCCAAATTCATTTTCTAATAATATTATTAACAGTGTGTGTGACCCTGGACAAGTCACTTAACTCCAATTGCCTATCCCTTACTGCTCTTCTGCCTTGGAGCTAATACTTAATATTGATTCTAAGACAAAAGTTAAGAGTTAAAAATAACAATAATAATAATAATAACAACACATTATAAATACACATTGCCACAAAATTGCAAAGGCTTTCTATGCCATGTTAAACCATGTCCAAATTTATACATAGTTTCTATGAAATGAATAATAATTCAGCTATCTATAATTCTCTGTACCTTATAGCTTCCCAGAACACCATTTTCTTTAATAATAATAATAGTCCCACCAGAAACAATTTCCCCCTAGAAAAATTCAAGCTTTTTGAATGAATGTTCTATTTTTTTAGGGTCCTTTTTATCTCAAACCTGTGGCATAGAGTAGATCTTTACATTTTATCAAATTGAACTGAACCAATCTATTATGGAAATTAAGTTACACTTGTATGGACACAATACCAAGGAGATTTTATGTCATTTGCCAGTGGAAAAAAATTATTTTATATTCAACTTTCCTTCAGGAAATCAGGATTTTCCATCTAGATCCAAGGTGGCAAACCTATGACATGCATGCCAGAGGAGGTGCATCAGAGCCCTCTCCATGGGCACATGCACCATTGCCCAAACACAGAGTTCACCAGAGTTTGGTACTAAAAAGCCAGAGGAACACAGGGGCATGATACTCCCCTCCTCCTCTCCACGTGTACCTGAAGACATTTCTCACATCACAGAACCCTCTAAAAGGTTCCCATCATTGATCTCAACTATTATTGCCTCTCTTCCATCCTAGAACCTTCAGACCAGAAGTCCAAAGACCATATTATATCCCTTCTCTAGGGGAGTTAATCCATTTATTTTCAGAATATGGCACTGGGACAGAGCTGTCTTTATTTGGGAATGAGTGAAAATTCACCTAATCCCTAGCTAAACAACTTCAGACCATATTTCATATCCTATTCAGTCACCAAGAAACCAGGTCCTACCCAATGAAGGCAATTTATTATCTACCCAACTTCACCACAACCCACTTATCCCTTTTGTTGATTAGTCACCTCCAACTCTTCATAATCTCATTTTCTTGGCAGAGATGCAGGAGTGGTTTGCCATTTCCTTCTCAAGCTAGTTCTTTAGATAAGGAAACTGAAGCCAACAGGGTTAAGTGACTCGCCCAGGGTCGCACAGCAAGTAAATGTCTGAGACCCGATTTGAACTCAAGTCCTCCTGAGTCCAGGCCAAACATTCTCTCCACTGCACCAACTAGCTACCTACCCCTTCCTCTTTTTTTTTAAACTCAATCTGGGAAGGGTAACCAAACGAATACTGTCTTTGCTACTAGGAAGACCTTAACAAAGAATTGCCTGGGTATAGCCTCACACATTTACTAGTGTATGACTCTGGCCAAGTCACTTAACCTCTCTCTAATTCAATTTTCTTAACTGCAAAATGAGGATTGTAATAGATAGCATTTATCTTTCAGTGTTGTTGTGAAGATCCAATGAGAAAAGACTTGTAAAGTATTTGCACAGTGCCTGGCATATAGTAAGTTCTTAATAAATACTTGTTTGATGTGATACCCAGTGGAATCACGTGTCGGCTACGGGGGGTGGGAGGGAGGAAAAGAAAATGATCTTTGTCTTTAATGAATAATGCATGGAAATGATCAAATAAAATACTATAAAATTTAAAAAAATAAATACTTGTTTGTAGCCTTCCTTCCTTCCTTTCTTCCTTCTTTTTCATCCTTCCTTCCTTTCTTCTCTCTGTTTTCTTGCCCTCTGGCTCCATTCACCATCCCTGTGGGGAATCCCATCTCCAGGCCATTATCCCTTCCCATATGTGGTATCTCTTCTGAGCTCTTTGAGGGCTTCTAACTACATTAATAAGGTAGTGACAGGAAGTTCCAGTTGTCCAGACATCTACTAGACTCCATCTTCTGCCAAAGCAGAATGGTTCATAATTTCTTGACTTCCCTTCCTAATAACAATTGCTAGTATTTGTGTGGTGTTTTCAGGTTTATAAATTGCTTTACAAATATATAACTTAGGTGATCCTTACAATAACTCTAGGAGGGAGATGCCATTATTACCCCTATTTTGCAGATGAACTAGATGACTCAGTCCCAGAATCTGGAGGACCTAGGTTCAAATTTGGTCTAAGATATTTCCTAGCTGTGTGACCCTGGGCAAGTCATTTAACTCTGATTCCCTAGTCCTTGCAGATGTGGAAAACTGAGGTTAAGTGATGTGCCCAGGGTCAGTAACACAGCTAATATGTGTCTAAGGCCAAATTTGAAGCAGGCGTTCTTGAGCCTAGATCCAACACTTTATCCACTGAACCACCTAGCTGCCTTTCCTCCAGCCCTTGGGCACCCATACAGTAGCATCCTTTTTTAAAAAGAGCCACAATTTCCCTGGAAATGAAGCCTAGGATATATAAGGATCCAGGAGCCATTAACACAAGCCTAATGTGTCAGGACTAGGTGATGGATACCCAAAGAAGAATTTGATTTTGCTCTCTTCCCCAGGTCCTGCCTTGTCTCAAAGATTACATGCCCAGAGGTATGTGGGATATCCAGGGAGGACTAACACTTCTGCTTGTGGGGCTTGCCAAGCCCTTTTCAGGGCTGCTCATCTGCCTTCAATGTCCACTTTTTTTTAAACCCTTACCTTCTGTCTTATAATAAATACTGTGTATTGGTTCTAAGTGTAAGGATATTAGAAAATAAGTATTGTTTTATTAGTTTAGAGATAAGAAGTAAAGTGGCTGGCTTGAGAAAAGAACTGGAGTTTGAAGCAGATCTGAGAGAGAATGTTAATTTCAGATGTGACAGTTACAACCATTTTTCTGTGTCAATTACTCTCTCTGGCAGTTGGCAGAGATACACACTCAGAGACTCTCTCTCAAGACTGGAAGAGGTAACATCTTTGCCTCTCTCTCTGTCTGAGGGAAAGATCTGAAGGAGTTCAGTGTTTTCCTTTCCCAACTTGGGAAGCACTATTAAATATCTATTGTGGTTTATATAGATTAAACTCTGAGAAGACTAAAGACAAAAACCTGATCTTTGGTTGGGACTTTGAGTTTGGTAAGGATCAGAGTCCTAACTGGATTCTTGATAAGACTCAACCAGCTACCCTTTGCTATTGTATAATTTGAAGGTGAAGTTAAGAATTATAAGGATAATAGCAGTAGTTTTTATTTAGATAGTATAAATTTGGGTTAGTCAGATCAGGGAGGATTAGTGTAACCTATGAAACAAAGGAGAAGCAGTTCCTTGAGGAACCAGGGAGTTTATTTGGGTGGATTTAGAATCCCTTAGAATTAGAAATCCTTCTTTATCCTTATATATTTCAATAAATATTTCATTTTTATAATAAGAGTCTCTTTGGCGTCCTTGCACCTGGCTCTGAAAGGAAGTTCACTTCATCTCTTGAGGATACTTTTGATTACATCTATCAAAAGTATCTGAAGATTTTTGAACCTATATTGAACAGTTTTTCCATTTAAATATTTTATTTTTATAACTCGACAAATTTACTTTTACATAAGGCAGAAGAGTGGTAAGGGCTAGGCAATGGGGGTTAAGTGACTTGTCCAGGGTCACACAACTAGGAAGTGTCTGAAACCACATTTGAACCCAGGACCTTCTATCTCTGGGCCGGGCTCTCTGTCTACCCAGCCACCTAGCTGCCCCTTGGTGTCCATTTTTTACTCAACTCTCACCTATTGACTCCAAGAAGTTGTAGCATGCACAGCAAGCCACACTCTGGCAGAACCCTCTTAATAGGTAGGCTAAAACGGGTTGAGGGTAACCCACAGGCCTCAAACCCATTGGTGAGTTAGGGGAGATCTGAACCTAGCATGTGAAGACTTCCCTTGGGGGAATGGAAGATGTGAACAGCTTGTGGATGAAGCAGGTGCTGTGGAGTGCTTAGAGCTTGGTCATACAGGAAAGACACCAAGGCCATCCACTCCATCCTGAGCCATCAGCACCAAACTTCCTGGCTTTTGACCTGCCTCTGGACTTTGATGACTCTGGAAGAGAGAATGAGGCTGGCAGTTTTGTGCAGCCCTGCCTCACTGAAGTCCAATTCAGGACAAAGTCAAGACACGCCCTTGTGATGTCATTAGCCTTCTTCAAAAGGAAGGATGAACAACAACAATATTCTCAGGAAACTGAGGCAGGACAAAGGATTGGGAGCTGAGATTTAGAGAAGCTGAGAGCAAGGGAAGGAGGAGTCACAGCATCTGAAATGCAATCAATTGGCTAATCTAACCTAGCTAGGCAAATATCATGGTTTTGCCAATTTGTAAACATGTGGTGAGAGCCTGCAAGTCTTACAATAACAGCAGTAATGAGATTAGGAGGGAGAAAATATGGATCTGCCTGTTGAAAGCAAACATTTTCACCAAGCGCAGGCCACTTTCCCCACTGTACAGTGGACATTTGGAGAGTGCCAGGCATGGGAAAGCAAAGATCACTGGCAGGGCTTTAGTTGAGTGGGATGTCAAGGGCTGTTGGGAGGGTCAAATGGGATCATGGATGTTGAGCACTTTGCAAATGAGAAACATTAATACTAGTTATTGTTATTATGGTTGCTGTTCTTGCTAGCCTCGAGGCCCCAGGCTGCCACTCTGGTGATGACTTCATTCCCCAGCCTTCTATTCCCACTGAGCTCAAGCAATGTTTGTAGAGCAATACAGGGGTGTGCTGGTGTATGCTTAACAACAAGGCTTTCTAGAAAAGGGGTGGGGGAAGCATTCACAACACACTTTTAGTTAATCATCTTTATTAATACTTTCTTAAATCTAAATAATCAACAAAACATTAAATCAATCCCTGCTTTGCAGTGATTGCCAATTCCCAAGGCATAAATAGGCTCACAACGAAGTTGGCAATCACCTTGGGCAAGCCAATTGGCCCCAGCTCTAGGGTGAAACTGATGAGATGTCAGGCAAAACTGGGAGGAAGAGGAGGGACTGGAGGAAAAAGAGATTCTGAAGGTCACCTAGTCCACTCTGTTCATTTTACAGTTGAAGAAACTGAGGCCAAAAAAACTTGTTAGAGGTAATAAGTAGCAGAGCCATCATGATCATGATTGATGGAAGGGAGGGAGGAAGGGAGGGAGGGAGGGAAGAAAACACTTATTAAGTATCTACTATGCATCAGGCACTGAGCTAATCGCTTTACAAATATTAACTCATTTTATCATCACAGCCACCCTGAGAGGTGGGTGCTATGAAAACTGAGGCAGACAAGAGGATAAGTGAGTTATTCAGGATCACACAACTAGTGTCTGAGGACAGATTTGAGCTCAGTTCCTCCTGATTCAGGTCTGGTGCTCCATGACTTCAGATCCAGTGAGCTCTTTCCATACTTCTGAACATAAGGAGAAAAACACTATGCCTTGGTGGAAAAAAATATGGACCCAGGGCCGAATCTTGCCCATTACACTAGCTGTATTCTCTTTGAACAAGACTATTAACTTCTTGAGATCTCATTTTCCTCATCTGTAAAATAGGAATTTCTCCAGTCCTACTGCCACGGGATTGTGGTGTAGAGTAAATAAGACAATTTCTGTGAAAGGCATAAAGTACCATATTTATAGTTCTCATGATTATCATCAGAGCACTAGAAGTGGGAATCAGAAGACCTCAGTTTGAATCCTACCTCTAACACTTGCTAGCTACATCACCCTGAGCAAGTCACTTCCCCTCTTTCTGCCTCAATTTCCTCATATGTAATATGGTGACAATAATAGCACCTACTTCCCAGGATAGTTAGACAGTTCAAATGAAATAATGAATAAAAAGTATTTTGCAGACCTTAAAGTGTTATTTAAATGTGAGCTATTATTTTTGTTCTACTCTAACATGATTCCCACTTTCTGATCCTTTGCTTTCCAACAGCATGAGTTCTTTTAGGCCCAGCCTGGTTTCTTTTAGGCAGAGAGGTGGCCAAATGGATAGAGCACTGGACTTCATGACAGGATAATCTGAATTCAAGTTCTGCCACAAGATATAAAACATGTGATCTCTGCAATTCACTTCTGGAAATAACTATTGGACTGACTTCATAATGTTATTATGAGAGTCAAATGAGATATGTGGGAAAAGCTGTAGTATCTTGTCTGTGGACAAATGTCTGGTCATCAATGCAAGGTCGTCTAAAATTCCCTAATGTCTGCCTTGGTACATGAAATCTTATACTTCAATAGGAATTTCCTTTTTGAAAGGCCATCATCTTACATTATCGCCTTTCATCCTTACCACATCCACGTTAGGGAATTTGTTTTGTTATTTTCAATCAAGTCTGACTCTTCATGATGCCATTTGGGGTTTACTTTGCAAAGGTGTTGAAGTAGTTTGCCATTTCCTTCTCAAGCTCACTTTATAAATGAGGAAACTGAGGCAAACAGGATTAAGTGATTTGCCTGAGATCACAGTGTCTGAGACTGGATTTGAACTCAGATCTTCCTGACTGTAAGCCCAGCAACCTATCCACTATGCCACCTAGCTGAGAGAGTTAGAAAAAAACATTATTATCATTTTTAAAATTAGAGAATAGAAAAGAGGGGATAAGGCCAAGAAGTCCTCAGCCAATTAGTAGGAAATCAGGTTTCTTACTGCTGTGAATCCATCACTCTCCACCTTCCTACAGCATCTCTTAGGTGTCTAGAGACTCTGAGTTCACTAAGCAATTGAAATTGCGTTAATGTGCTCCCCTCACTCCTATTTCCTATCCCCAACACTGAGCAACCATGTTTCCACTGAGGAGGTACTGTCTCTATTGATCATCCCCTCCAAAGCTTGAATGCTCTTATCTACTAACCCCCAGGGCCTAATCCCTGGAATGAGGTCCCTACCTAGCTCACCATCTTTCTCTCCTCACTCCTGTCTTCCTACTAGGGGACATATGGATGCTGCCTCAATTCCTCTCACTGCCAAGTTCCTCTATCTGCTCATCTTCCACAGGGTATTCCTCTCCTCTACCTCAATGACACATAGAGATGGTCAGGCCTTTGTGATTTTGTAATCACCAACAAGTGTTGGACAGCCACCTCTATGAACTCCAAAATTCCTCACTCTGGTCATAATCTTTTATCATTACATCTTGCCCTCTTCTGCATGAACTCCCAACACTGTTCTTCAACTTCATAGTGACCTTCAATCTCTCCATCCCTGAGTATTTTCCCAAGTTATTGATCACTCAGGGACTGACCGATTACACTCTCCTCCCTTCTCATTCTTGACTCCTTGGTGAGCCAATTCCACTCTACTCTTAAATTTCTTGACTTCTTTTCCTCTCATCCATCATGCCTGGACAAACCCCAATTCTAAATTACTCCCACAATCCATTTACATTCTGTTGAAGAGGGCCAAAGGAAATTGTGAAGCCATGCTGACTGGGTTAACTACAAATCTGTTGGAAAATCTCAACATGGCCCTCACTGCAGCAAGGCAATCTTTTTACCTCTCTCTAATCAATTCCCTTAAGGCAGCTAGGTGACACACTGGATAGAATGGCCAGGAAGAGTCATCTTGGTGAGTTCAAATCCAGTCTCATTTACTAGGTGTGTGCTACTTGATCCTGTTTGCCTCAGTTTTCTCCTCTGTAAAATGAACTGGAGAAGGAAATGACAAACCACTCCAGTATCTCCGCCAAGAAAACTGCAAATGGCATAACAAGGAGGCAGATACAACTGTTCCAGACTTTCAGAAAACTATAATGACATAGAAAACAAAAGATATCAATAAAAATGCATATTTTAAAGTCATCTATACAAAGTGTCTTCACTATCCTCTTACTCTCTTCTAAATGTTCTCCATTTGGATTCTGACTTCATCATTCAATTGAAACAACTACCTAAAGTTACTAACATTTTTTAACCACAAAATCTGATGGACTTTTATCTACTTCATTTTTGTTGACTTCATTTAACACTTTTGATCCCCTTCTCTAAGTTTTCATGATACTCTTCTACCTCGGTTCTCTCCCCTACCTGACAACTCCTGTATTTTCATCCAGGTCATGCCCACTAACTATGGGTGTCCCTCAAGGATCAGTCCTGGGCCATCTCTTTTCCTTTCTTACTTGGAGATTTCACCAGTCCCCATGGGTTCAATAATCATCACCATGCAGATGACTCCCAGATCTCTTTATCCAACTCTTGTTTCTTCCCTACATTCTAGGGTCACATTACCAGAAGCCTGTGTTACCTTTCAAAATGGTTGTCCCATAAGCATCTCAAACTCAACATTCCTAAAACTCAACTCATTTTCTTTCTCAAAATCCATCCCTAGTACACGTTTCTCTATTATTATGGAGGGTACCACCATGCTATGCTCATTACTAGGGCTCACATCCTTGGTGTCATCCTTGTTCCCTCACTTTTGCACATCCTATATACCAATCTATTGCCAAAACTTATTTCTCCCTTCATGGCGCCTCTTATATACATCCTTTTATCTCTAGCTATACAGCTACCTCCCTAGTTCAGCTCAGATTATTGAAATAACCTCCTAATTGGTACACCTACCTCTCTCCACTCAGTTGCCAAAATGATTTTCCTAAAGCACCCATCTAACCATGACACCCCCTTCTTCAAAAAACCCTAGTGGCTCCCTAGTACCTCCTAGATCCAATATAAAAGTCTTCATTTGGCAGTTAAAGCCCTTCATAGGCTGCTCCCTTCTTACCCTTCCAGTCTTCTATTTTCCGTATACCGTATGATCTATCTCTACTAGTCCTCACTCCCAGCATGTCCTGCCTTGGCACACCAATCCTCTCTGCCTAAAATATGCTCCCTCTTCCCTCTGAACTCAGATTCCCTGCTTCCTTTAAGACTCAGCTCAATGGCCATCTTTTGCATGAAGACCTCTGAGGTTACCTTCCATCTCCTCTATGGGGATCTTGGATAAACCTATGCAAATATATCTTGGCTCCCCCAAGTAAAAGGTAAGCAATTTGGACGCAGGGACTGGGGTTTGTTTGTTTTGTTTTTCTTTATATCTCTATCACTTAAAGTACAGAGGAAACACTTCGTGTCTGTTGATGGATTTTGCCCCTAAATTCCACGGTTTCTGCATACCGTATCACAACCAAGAGAGCCACCACTCAGATAACTATAGCATAGGATGGTTTCATTCCTTTTCTGCTTGCTATGAAAGGGCTGGATCAGTTGATAAAAGTATGAAATTGGAAGTAAAATGTATGTTTAATCCAAGTTATTCCCTTTGCCAGTGGAAGACTTTTTAAACAGTGCCCTCTTGTGGTGACTGGTGCCATCTTCCACATAAACATGGCAGGTTGGCATAGTTGGAGAAGAAGGGTGTTTCCAAGGGTCAGAGAACCCCAGGATGTGCTTCTAGAGGTCTTAAATGACTGCCCAAGACTGGACCAGCTACTGGAAAACAAAGGTAAGTCACTCCTTCACTCTGAGACACAAGATTTTTAAGGTATAGTGTGGCAAGTGAAAGGTGAAACAATTAAGGAAACAAAGATTGGATCTTCTGAGCGTAAGGATGTATTAAACAATGCATGCTAATTCTTTAATAAATCAGGACCAAACCCATAAATCAGCTCAGGACTGGAGACAAATGGAGGCAGATTTTTATAAATGTAAATATATATGTATATATATATATATATATATATAAATATAAAATAATTAATCAAATAAGACCAATTGATTAAAAGAAACCAATACAACATTAAGTCATCTGATTTCTAATTGGAGGAAAAATTAGGGACTTTCTGAGTTGGGAAGGAGAAAGGGGGCAGGTACAAAGCCATGAATTCAGAAAAGGTGTCCCACTCCTCCCCAAGAATCCATAACCAATCAAAGGAACATGGAAACACTAACTGATCACTCAGCATGAGGCCAGTTTTCAGATGAGATGTACAATTCTGTGCAATCTCCTTGCATCAATTTTAAGGTCCTCCTGGGTTCTGGTCACCGTAACCTAGTCCTTGGCAGATAATGGGGTAGGTTCAAACAATTCAATAAGGCTTTCTCTCAGTTCCCGCAACGGAATGGTTTTCTCCAAGCTAGAAGCTGGACTAGACTCATAATTGAATATGAAAGGCAATTAAGCTAGCTCCAGACATGAATCACAAGATGGAGCCAGTATGGTTCTCTCAATTGTCTCAATTCCCACTATCATTGCTGTCCTAATCCCTTCTATTCCCTCCATTTTCCCCAATGGGAGCAGAAAGAGACCTAGTTCTGCCATTGAACAGTTTGTACCACCTCAATCCTCTCTCTCAGAGCTTCAAATGAGAGCTAAACTCTTACAATCCTCAGATCCTGCTACTAAATAGGAAGGGGGAAAGTTTGGTTAAATGGAATGAAGAATGGTTAGGAAGTCTGAAGACCTGGGTTTGAATCCTGATCCATGTGGCCTTTGGGAAACCATTCCACCTTTTTGGTGATGAAGCCTCTTCATCTGTAAAGTGAGAGTGACTGAGAAGAGCATGGTATATATAGTCCAATGAGTACTGGCCTGGGAGTCAGACTCACAGGGTGCAAATCTCCACTATACTGCTTATAACCTGTGTGTCCATTGAGGCAAGTCACTTAACCTTAGGCAACTAAGTAGCTCAGTGGATAGAGTGTTGGGTCTGGACTCGGGAAGACATGAGTTCAAATTTGACCTCAGCTATGTGACCCTGGGCAAGTCACTTAATCAGTCTTTGCCTCAGTTTCCTCACATATAAAATGGGGCTAATTAATAGCAACTACCTCCCAGGGTTGTTGTGAAGATAAAGTGACACTTGTAAGGCACTTGGTAAATCTTAAAGTCTTCTATCGATGCGAACCATTATTACTTCTCTGTATGGGCTATTTGTTCTTCTGTCAAATGGCCTCTGAGGTCACTTCTATCCTTAAATCTCTGATCTTATGAATAAATGATCCCTGCACTGCCTGTCATCTCTAAATAGATGCTCCTACAACAAAGTCCATTTGCTTCAAAAAAAGAAAAGTAATTTGATTTGAAACCACAAAGTTCTGTTCTGGAGACTGTGTCAGCATGGGCAATAGTGGGAAGACAGCTCTTTTCTTTGTGCAAAGGAACTTTGATGAAGCTCAGAGTCCCTCTACAGGTGCAGATCACAATCCCTCCATGACATCTCAACCTGCCAAATCCTTTTCAATCTATCAGCAAGTATTAAGTGCCTACTGTATGCCACCATTGGTGCTAGGCATTGAGAAAACAAAAATGAAATAGTGCCTACCTGACCACCAAGAAGCCTGCATTCTTTCAGGAGATGTGTGCATAAATCAGTATAAAATATAAGCAAAATAAACACAAAGCTCAGAACCCGAAGAACAATGTACTTAGGAGGATTCAGAAGAGAAAAAAGGATAATCAGTGAAATGTTTTTAAAATACACAGTATCAAGCAGAAGCAAATTTTGAAAAAAAAAATGTGGGCAAGCAGGGCAGGGACAGTATTACAGTGTTAAATTTGCAAACTCTATAAAGAATACTGTTTCATACAATCTTTTTCAGTTTCTTTTAAACCTTTTCTTTCCATCTTAGAATTGATACTGTGTATTAGTTCCAAGGCAAAAGAATAGTAAGAGCTAAGCAATGAAGGTTAAGTGACTTGCCCAGGATCACAAAGCTAGGAAATGTCTGAGGCCAGATTTGAAACTGGGTCCTGGCTCTTTATCTATCCACTATATGCTGCTCTTCTGCTTTGAAGATAAGGGGTTTCTTATGTTAATATCTT
Organism: Monodelphis domestica; assembly: GCF_027887165.1. NCBI lineage: Eukaryota > Metazoa > Chordata > Mammalia > Didelphimorphia > Didelphidae > Monodelphis > Monodelphis domestica. The sequence continues at coordinate 702,758,049 of NC_077227.1, forward strand.
TAATGAAAAATCCATTTTCAAATCTCCATCTTAAGGATAACACCCAAGCTCCTCTCCAGAAGGCTTTCCAGGACTTCTACAATGCCCCAGGCCCTTTTCTCTCCCTCTCACCTCTTTCAGCTCCCTTTTGTGCATTGTCTGTTGTCTTCTCCCATTAAGTGTAAGCTCCTTTGAGGACAGGGACAGTGTGTGGACTAAGGAGTGCGTAGTAAGTGCTTTGGGCTTCACTCCCACATGTGAGTCACTCTGGTAAACATGCTACAACCTTCTATATTCATCATCAACCTTCTTTCCATTCTCCTTTGGATTGGTCAGTTGGATCCTTCTGAGATCCTGGTTTTCCATGATTCCCAGCTACTCACAGAAGGCTGGAGTTCAAGAAACAGGATATTGTAGGGATAACTCAGTGGATAGAGCGCCAAGTCTGGAGTCAGGAGGACCGGAGTCCAAATCTGACCTCAGATGTTTCCTAGCTGTAGGATCCTGGGTAAGTCATTTAATCCCCAATGCCTAGCCTTTACCCTTCTTCTGCCTTGAATCTACGGCGGAAGGTAAAGGATTGAAAGAAAAAAAAGAAAAGGAATGTGCTATTGTAACATCCAGCAGTTTAGAATCAGTAAGAAGTATTAAGTACTCTCCCAAAGACAGTCAAGCTTAAAGGCAGTGTTATATCACAGGGTGGAAAATACTGTATTTGCAAGGGGCGAATAAGTCAAACCCAGCTTAGTTACTTACTTACTTGCTGTGTGACCTTGGGTAAGTCAAATGTAATAAGGGATTATTTGAATGATAACTAAAGATAACAAAGTAGATAAGTGGAGTAGATAGAGCTCTGGGGCTGGAGTCAGTAAGACCTGAGTTAAATCTAGCCTCAGATACTTACTGTCTGTGTAACCCTGAGCAAGTCACTTAACCACTGTCCAGTTCAATTTCAAGTGTAAAAAAAAAATTAATAGTGCCAGAGGTGTTTTGAACATAACATAATATTTCTAAAGTGATTGGCAAACCTTAAAACACTATATAAGCTCACTATTATTACTAAACCTCACTCAGCCTCAGTTTTCTTTAACAGAAATTGTTCAGTCATTTTTCTATCCTGTTCACTTTCAGTCCTGTGACACTTTGTGGGAATTTCTTGGCAAAGATACAAGAGTGGTTTGCTATTTCCTTCTCCAGCTCATTTTATAGATGAGGAGCTCAGGCAAACAAGGCTAAGTGACTTGCCAAGGGTCATACAGCTAATAAGCTCCTGAGGCTGGATTTGAACTCATGAAGAGGAGTCTTCCTGACTTCAGCCCCAGCTCTCTATTCACTATACCTCCTAGCTGTGCCTATAACAGAAGAGGATTGAGCTAAATCACCCTATGAATCTTAGTTCTGGTAGGTCCTATGAAATGGGATAGGCTTTGAATACAGGGTGACAGATTACATCTTCTAAGGATGGAGAGAAACTGAATCAAAGGGATCTTGCCATCAAACCAAGCCCCTCACTTTACAGATGAGAAAACTGAGGCTCAAAGATGTTGTGACTTGCCCAGGATCCCACAGCCATTAAGTGTCTGAAGCAAGGTTTGAAACTGATGCCTTCTCCAATATACCATGCTATTTAAACTTCTTCGTAGAAGTTTGCCATAAGGTGATAAGTTTTACGTTGGCCAAGGAAATCTATGAAATGGACAAAAACACCAGGTACAATAGCTACCATGATTGGCATTTTCTGTGAGTACTTTCGGCTGCAATGTTGAATGAAATAGTAGGGGCTAGGACGAATCATTCCAGATGTTGTATAGAAAATAATTTTTTAAAATGAAAATGATATTAATAAATAATCTTTATAATGATAGCAAACATTAAAATTAACTGGACATAGCTTTGGCTCTCAAGTTGGATCTCAGAAGAACTCCTGACTCATTCATTCATCAGTGGAGTGTGTTTTGGATTTGTTTGGGGTTTTTTTTCCTTCTTACGTTAAGCTGGGAAGCTGTTTGTTCAACTAGGAAACAGCCTTTGGGTTCAGGATCCCCAGAAATAACTAGAAAGAAAGGAAAAATGTCAAATTGTGTCTTTGGCATTCTACTTTGTACATTCCCGATATTTTTATTTAGTTAAATTTAAGTAAGTCATTCCTACTGAATTCCCTCAGGTTCAGGAAGCAATGGCAACTACACCCCTTTCCTCTCCAAAACCATAGCCCTTTGTCTAATCTCTTTTCTCTAGACTTATTAGGAATCTGAGACATCTTAATAAGTGAGATCCCCAACTTGAAATTTCTATGATTTACCTGACTGTGCTGTCTCATGATTATTGCTATAAGAAAGACAAGATGGGGTCATTGCAAGAGACAATTAATGGTCTGGAAATTTTAGTACAAGATACAAGTTCACGGTTTCATCAAAGTCACCACCCACAACCATGATCCCTTTTGTCTAGGGTTGGGGGAATTGAGCTCAATCAGAAAGTGTCAGGCACAGAACAATAAAATGAATCCAAGACACAGGTATCACTCAGATCTTTCCCTCCTTTGATGTTCTCTTGTCAGAGCAGCACAGGACTCAACCATAGGCCCAGATCTGGGAATTTGTCCATTCACTAGCCAGGGAATACTTCAACATCAAAGGATTCCCAAATGTCCCTCCCAAAGAGTTAGAAGTCAGGACCATATGGAAAAGACACAGAGGGAACGTGCAGCAGGCACTGGATCATTAAAACAAAGCTAACAGGGGACAGCTAGGTGGCTCAGTGAATTGAGAATCAACCCTAGAGATTGGACACCCTGACTTGAAATCTGGCCTCAGACACTTCCTATCAACCTTGGGCAAGTCATTTAATTGCATCTGCCTAACCCTTACCGTTCTTCTGTCTTGGAACCAATACACAGTATTGATTCTAAGCTGAAAGGTAAGGACTTTTTTAAAATAAAAAATAAAAATAACATACTTTGCTGTCTTACCCAGCTATGCATTCATCATCTCTGCTACATATTACTCAGTGAACATTTCCCAAGATCAGCATTCTTAATGTCTGTACAGCAGCATTGATCCCACCTAACTATTCACTACTACTGAACCCAGGTACAGTATATCTTCTGAAGATAAGCAACCCCATTTTGCTGCTGCCATCATCCAATAAACTCTAATGGCTCCCTATCACCAGTACCATCCTCCTCATCATCATCATTGCTAGCATTTATATATAGCACCTACTATGTGCCAAGCAATTCACAAAGTACTTTACAATTACTATCTCATTTGATTCTCACAACCAGCCTGGGAGGTAGGTGCTATTATTACCTTCATATTATAGTTGAGGAAACTAAGGCAGACAGAAGATAAGTGACTTGCCCACTCATGTGACTTCAAGAACATCTCAATTTCCATGAGCCTCAGTTTCTTCATCTATAAAAGGAGGTGATAGAGATAGAAATGTTCCTGTAGAAACTAGAACACATTAGGGAAGAGGAGGAAAGGGCTAAAAAAAAAAACTAAACTAAAAAGGCTGGTAAAGAGGCATACACCATAGAACAAGGATGAGGGATGTGGGGTGGGCAGTGGGGGGTGGGAAGAAATTCCCTATTTTACAGGACCTTCCTTTCAGAGGGATCAGGCAGAGACAAATCACCCTAGGGACCTTTATCTCTTCAATCACATTTTTATACAAAGAAATTAAGTCGAAACAAACAAACAAGATCCACAAAGAGGCATGCATCCAAAAGCAGGGAGAAGTCTGGAAGCAGGGAGAGACTTTCCCCTGAAACTTCCATTCATAAGGCAGATAAGGCATCTTAAGAGATCTGTCTGAAGATGTAGAAATGGTTAGGTAACTTTCCCAGGGTCACACAGAGGAGCTTCAACCTAGGTGGTCCCAACTCTAAATCTGGCTCCCTATCCACACTGCCTCTGGGTTCCATTTTGAATTAAATCAGCTTCTGTGAGCTTAACCTGGGAACCTAACCACCATTTATCCAAAGCGTTATCTGAGAGACAGGGACAGAGACAGAGACAGAGACAGAGAACGAAGCTTCAAGTACTAGAAAGAGATTTTACTTGGAATCAGGAAGGCCTGAATTAAGTGACATTTACTAGCAAAGTGACTATGGCTGAGTCATTCATTCTCAGACCCTCAGACAATTCTGTAAGACTTTATCTACCCATTATAGACCCAGCTCCCCAGTGAAATCCATTTGGCCCTATGGGGAAAAAATGTCTTTTAAGTATGGAACAATTAATTTATAAACAAACTTTTGGAACACCACCTGGAGGCAGTTAAGTATTGCAGTGGACAGAGTGCCAACTCTGGAGTCAGGAAGACATGGGTTCAAATCCAAACTCAGATGCTTATTACCTATGTGTCCCTGGGCAAGTCACTTTGCCCAGCTTGCCTCAGTTTCCTCGTCTGTAAAATGAGCTGGAGAAGGAAATGGCAAACCCCTCCAGTCTTTTGCCAAGAAAACTCCATATAAGATCATAAGGAGTAGGATACTCCTATTTGAGTAAACAACAACAAAGGAAATTAGGGCCTACTTAACTTTTGTTTATTTATTCTCTCTGCAATCTCCTCCTGGGCTATTTCACGCATTCCCATGGCTTCGATTACCACCACTATGTAAGCAATTCCCATACATGTTTGGAGTTCTGAGTCCTTCTGAACTCCAGATTCATATTCTCAATGGCCTACAAGACAACTCCACATGGATGCTCCATCACCACCACAAATTCATCATGTCCAAAATCAAGCTTATCTTCTTTCCCCCTAAATCTATTCCTCTTTCTAACTTCAATACTACTTCCCATATTCATTACTATGAGGTTATCTTTGACCCTACCTGACATCAAAAAAGATGACCAGGGATGCTTAAGACAAGCAACACTGCTCCAATGGCACTAGATTAAATGCCGGTAGGGGAGGGGGCTAGGTGGCTAGGTGGCCCAATGGATAGAGAGTCAGGGATAGAGATGGGAAGTCTTGGGTTCAAATTTGGCCTCAGACACTTCCTAGCTATGTGACCCTGGGCAAGTCATTTAACCTCCAATGCCTAGCTCTTATTGCTCTTCTACCTTGGAACCAATACACAATATTGTGGTTCTAAAATGGAAGGTTAAAGGTTTTTTAAAGTTTTGTTTTTAAGTGCCTACTGTGTGCCAGGCACTGAGCTAAGTGCTGGGAGTATAAAGAAAAATCAAAACAGTCTCTGCTGTCAGGGAGCTCACATTCTAATGAAAGAACTCAAAACTTTCATCTGCTTCACATTTCTGCACACTGGAGTCCATCAACCATACCCTGGCTTAGAGGTCATCCAGTTCAATTTCCTCATTTTACAATTAAAGAAATTAAGGCCCAGAGAGGTTAAGAAATTCATCCACTGGCTGAAAGACCTCATATCACAGGAAGTAAATAATAGAGGTGAAATTTGAACCCAGATCTTCTAACACCCCCTCCCCATTCCTGCAGTCTTCCTTCAATGACATTCCATCTCTCCTACTTAGTGACTACCTTCTAGACTTCCTGTAATGTCAACATCCTTTCAAAAATGGGGCTTCTAAGACTGAACACTAGTCCAGGTGGTTTTGACAAGGATAGAGCCCAGATAAACTATAATTCTGTTATTACAGATACTTTTCTTTTCTCAGTGAGACCTAAGATTAGCTTTTTTTTTCCATTATATTAAACCAAACCCTATTTCTCCCTCTCCAAAGGCTCCACCTATGCTTCAGATCACTCACATCTGGATTCTCTCCAGAATCTTCATCCCTTTTCTCCTCTTGCATAGTTCCCCATGTTCAGGTACTCTGGGTACTCTTCCTCCTCACCCCTCTACCAATTCCCCCTTTGTGTGCTATCTGTAAGCTGTTAGAATGTAAGCTTCTTCAGGACAAATATTTGTTTGATTATATTTATATCCCTAGCCCTTAGCATAGTATCTGTTGAGTAAGCACTTACCTATTTATCTCTTTCTTTCTGTCTGCTTTTTTTTTTGTCTATCTAAGTCTATCTATCTATCTGTCTATCTATCTTCAGGTTCATCTATTTATCTATCTATTCATCCATCTATCGATCTCTCTACCAGTCTGTTTGTCTTTTTGAACATATATTTCGATCCTCCTGTCTGTCTTAATGTTCATCTATTTATCTATCTATTCATCTATCCATTGATTTGTCTACCTGTGTCTTTTTTTTCTGTTTATCCACCTTTCTGTCTACCTGTGTCTTCTGTCTATCTTCTAATCTATCTATATTATCTGTCATTCCTACCCATTGCTGCTCACTTTGCTCTCTAGTAACAAGTAAAACAAGTCTAATCTGTCTCGCAGAGTTAGGAAGCAAGGTCCTTTTGCTGAGCAAACTCTTCTTCCCCACTCCAAATTCAGGCACAAAAGGAAGTGCCAATGATGACTGGCCATCTCCTGGAGCTTGCAGGGGAATCCCTGGAGAAGCTGGAGCCACCCACCGCATAGCTGAGGCCACCGAGCGAATGGAGCCCAGAACGATGCCAAGGACAAACACAGGCAGGGTCCTCTCCTCATCAGGCTGCTTATAGAGCATGTACGGTCTCTTGGAGGCCTCATCCCGGAACTGGGACTGGAGGTTCAGCAGCATATCTAGTCTTGACCCTTCTGAGCAAACCCGCCAACAGCCATGGAAGTGGGGGAGGCATTCAGATGCAACTCCTAGAAACAGAGGCAGAAAGAAGGGATGGTAAGATGTGATCAAAAGAAGAATGGCCATTATGATGTTGAAATCTGGCTTCTCTAAGACTTCTTTCCCAACAATCTGGGTTAAAACATCCTCTCAAAGTCTTTAGCAAGGGTTTTTCTCTAACATTTATTTGACATTCAGAAATTGTCTGAGCTCTTTTTCCTAAAACAAAAGAGCCAGAAGAAGCCTTAGGATATGGAATGTTAGAATGGGAATGGCACTTAGAACATAGAATGTCGGCACTAAGAAGGGACTTAGAGCACAGAATACTAAGTCTGGAAGGGAATACAGCAACCTTTTTCAGAAAGTTAGATCCATGACCTTACAAAGAGATCATTTCCCATTCCACCTCCATCTACCTGTGCAAAGTTGATGCCTCTCCAACCACAGGCACATAAATCACCTCCACCCACTTTTATCAAAGCCAAGAGAGAAAAACAAAATGTCTTCTTAGAACATAGGGGATGTCTCTGAGTCCATTACAAAGATTACTTGTTCCCTGTCACCCAAACACTTACCTTGGATCCCTGAAGTAAGACCCTCTTTTCTCTTACTTTCCTGAAGGTAAGAAACAAAAATTCATCAGATTCTCCAAGGGGGAGCCTTCTTGAAAAAAGGAAGCCACCAGTGAAGGAACCTCAGGCAACTCTCTCTGAACCTCAGTTTATCATCTGTAAAGCCTGCCTCCCTCACAAGGACATTGTGAGAAACAAATGAAATAATGGATATGAAAGCACTTTAGAAAGCATGAAGAGCTACTAAAATGGAATTTATTATCATTTATTTTTATTATTATTACAATTATTACTCAGATCCTGCCTCCCCAGGATGTCATCCCTAACCACTCCAGTCATACAAATTCATATTCTTTCACTATAACATTCACTGCCTATACTACTGACCCGGCACTACCTACCTACTGCCTTGTACTATTCTATAATTGGCTTTCTTTCTTCCTAATTTGTTCAGATTCAAGCTCCCCTGTTAGACTGTATGCATCTGGAAAACAAGGACCATGCCTTCCACTTCTTTGTGTTCCCTAAGTGAGGGAAGTTGCAAATATTTAGTAAATAGTTAACAAATTTCTATTTCATCTACTTATTGAAAGGGATCGGGCTTTGGAGGAAAACCAAACAATAAGCATTGGTGAGGGTTTAAAAAAAGAAAGAAAGAAAGTGAGAAATACTCAAACAGTGAACGCCCAAGTTCACTCATCTGCTATAAAAATCTTAGAGTAGAATGCCAAAAGTGCCTACTATATGTCAGGCACTCTGCTGGACACTGGGGAAATCAATGAACTATTGGTCCCTGCCCTTAAGGACCTTATATTCTACTGGGAGAAAGTATATGCATATAAATAAATAAAGGGGTTGCCCAATTATAATGCCCAGATTAACAGAAAAAGAAATCAAATGCTTAAATAGATCCAGCTCAGAAACAGAAAATGAATCCACCATGAATGATTTCCCTAAGAAAAATGCCTCAGGGCCAGATGTAATTCTAGCAAACATTTAATTAGAAGAACAATTAATTCCAATACTATAAAACTATTTGAAGAAGGAATTCTAGCAAGCTACTTTTATGACACAAATATGGTGCTGATACCAAAACCAGAAAGAGAAAAAAACAGAGAAATCCATTTCCCCCTCATGCGTATTGATGTAAAAAAATTTAATAGTACTAGTCAAGGAGATTACAGGAAAGTATCACCAGGATTATATACTACAACCAGGTGGCTTTCATATTAGGAAGGAAAGAATGGTCCGATATTGAGGTAAATGGAGGTAGGGTAGTACTAGTAGCTGGGGAGAAGAGAAATCAAGATGGGTTGTACGTAGAAAGAGGCATTTGAGTTTTAAAGAAACAAAGGAATTCTGAAAAGTGGAGGTGAGACAGGAATGGATTTCAGGAAGTGGGGGGGGGGGAGTGAGAGGCAAATACAAAGGCATGATAGTGAGTCATGTATGAGCAACAGCACAGCCTGACTAGACAGTGGAGTAGAGAAAGCAGGGCAATGTGTGCTAATAAGCTTGGAAAGAGCATTTGAGGTTGACCAGAAAGGGCTTTGAAAACCAAGCAGAGGATCTTGGGTTTGATCCTAGAGCTTCTGAAATTTATTGAGTCAAAGATTAACATAGACAAAGGGGCAAACTAGATCCAGGACGGGAGACTGGAGGTCCTGGGTTCAAATATGGCCTCAGACCTTTCCTAGCTGTGTGACTCTGTCACTTAATGCCTGATGCCTAGCCCTTACCACTCTTCTGCCTTGGAACTGATACTTAGTGTTGATTCTAAGTTAGAAAAATAAGAGTTTAAAAAAAGATTAACATAGACCTGCAATTTTAGGAAAAGGTACATGTGTACCTGTATACTATGGTAGCTACAAGACTTAGTAGCCTTTCTTAGGGTGGCATTCCAGGAAGTCTCTGAAGAAGATTAAGTAGTGCTTTGACCCCAATACCACCACCATACTTGATTGCCACAATTAATTTCTTTCATACTCCAAAGGGTGGGAATTCACTAGTATGAATTGTTGCAGGTTCATAAAGATTAACAACTGGTTCTTCATGAGTTGCTGTGGTCAAAAAATAAAAAAATTCATGGACTAGCCATAGCCTGTCTTCTGATGATGGATCCCTCTGCATATAGGTAGGTGAGAGAAATCTAACAAATGGCAGGCATAGAACCCCCTGCCCCAATCACACTTGAAGCCATGTGTGGCCCCAGCCTTTCTAGCTTGGTAAGGCATACCAGAGTTTGGAATCTGTTGGCATAGCCTTTGAGAGCACATGATCTACCTGGCACCATGATGGAGATAACATAGAAGAATTTAAAGGGAAGGTCTCACAACCCATACTAAAGAAAAATTATCATAGGATTGTTGAGAAATTGAAGGAATGATCTTTGAGGTTACCTAGTCCAGATCCGTCATTTTACAGTTGAAGAAACTGAGGCCCAACAAAGTCAAAGAGCAGAGCAAAGACCTAAAGTTGGTCCTTTACTACAAAGCCTGCCTCCTTTTCCATCTGCACCAGGAAGGTTTGAGCTGCCCCAAAGGTAACCACTGACCTTCCTTTCATTGTCCATGCCAGATGCCTTCTTCCTAAACAAGGAGAACAGGAAGTTCTTAGAAAATTTAAGATGTCATTCAAAATAGGGGATATTGAGCAAAACGCCTGGAGCAGCAGGTCCAGAACTGACTCATCACAGAGTCCCAAGTGACAGAAAGTCTGGCCAGCAACAGAACCTCCTCTTGGTATGGTCAGATCATGAAAGTATAAGAGAGAGGAGGTGGCCTCACACACTTCCTAGTTGTGTGACCCTGGGCAAGTCACTTAAACCCCTTTAAGACCTTGCCCTTATGTCTTAGAGTTGTTACTAAGTCAGAAAGTAAAGGTCTAGAGAGACAGAGAGTCAGAGAGAGGAAGAGAGACAGAGATAGAGAGAGACAGAAACAGAGAGACAGCGACAGAGAGAAAGACAGAGAGATAGAGACAGACAGAGACAGGGACAGAGAGACAGACAGAGACAGAGACAGAGACAGAGAGAGACAGACAGAGACAGAGAGAGAGACAGAGAGACAGAGACAGAGAGAGACAAAGACAGACAGAGAGAGAGAGAGAGACAGAGAAAAGGAGCTCCAAGGCTAGGTGGCTAGGTGTAGGCCAGGTGTTTGCATATATGTCAGGAAACATGTATTAAGTATTTACTATATTTCAGAAACTGCATTCATTGTTGAGTATACAAAGAAGGTGAACACATTGCTTCCACCCTCAGAGAGCTCACAGTCTGATGAGGGAGATAACATGCAAACAGCTAAGTATATACAATATATCTAATAAGTATATATGTGTCTTCAAAAGCACAGATTTGTGTGTGTCTAAGTCTGCATGGGCATGCACTGTGTGTCTGTGTGTGTAGCTATGTGTGTCCATCAGTGTGCATTAATATACATATATGTCTCTGTTTCCATGTATTTGTATTCATGAGATGCAATCAGTGCCTGACAGCTCTAGGAATTTGACAACAGTGAAAGTGTCCAAGTTCATCCATCTTCAGCTTGGTGAGCAAGACATATTGGTAGGGAAGAATTAAAAAAAATAATAACTTCAGGCATGGGGAAATGGTTATGGATGGGACCAGGTGCCTTATTCCCAGAAGCTGTACCAGGTAGCCAGTCTAGCCATCCCTGAAGTCTCAGGGGCATTGGGGACCATAAGGAAGGTAGCCCATGGAAATGCAGGATCTTCAAGGCAGCACACCAAGGAACAGCAAAGTTGACTGTCCACCCAGGGACACTGCCAAGATCTGCTCAACGAATTACTTGTGGGTCGGCGAACCAGGATGAGAGAAATGATACTAGAGTTACAGGAGGGTCGGACTGACAGACTGACAGACACGCAGAATCCTCTTGCTAGTCAGTGACAAACTTTAATGATTTGGGGTACATACTTTATAGGGGAAAATGATGTAGGCCAAGGGATTAGATAAGCCTTTTGCAGGGGACAATGATTAATAATGATTTACAAGATGGAGACAATGGATTTAGATTACCTCAGAGGTTCTAAACAGAGTTTTCTATAGGTGATAATTCAATATGTCAATGTGTAATTACCTGGCTAACTTTCTCATAGAATTCCCGCACCAGTGATTTCTTGGAAGAACGTAGAGTATTTGTGAAAGGGAAAAGTTTGTTTTTCTCATACTGAGGAGCAGGCTGTGTGTTTGACCATTCCTATACTATGGCAGTGATTTTACTGAGGAGTCATTCTGGCCAGAACATGGCTTTGATTTTACTGGGGTCCACTCTCACCACTGGGGACTACAGGACACTTTCCAGGAACAAGGGATTAGGAAAGATTGCTGTCAGGATTACCCCCTCAACAGTTGGGAGTTGCCCAGTCATACCTATCCCTGCCACAAACCCTGAGCTAAAGGAAACAGTCTTACTTGCTTCTAATAAAGGTCCCATTTATGTCCTCCGGGTCATAGTGTTCAAACTCTGAAAGAGAGAAAAAAGTTCATCACACCCTCAGCCCCAAGAAAGAAGCCCCAATCATCTTCTGAACCTCAAAACTGCAGCATTTTCATGGAGAGAGAAAGTATTTTTCTTTTGCCTCCCTCATCTGTTCTGAATTCTCTTCTTCATGCCATCCAAGAATATTCCTAGTTTTCCTTTTTCTCTGGATTTAAAAAGGAGAATTGGGGGCATCTGGGTTGCTCAGTGGATTGAGAGCCAGGCCTAGAGATAGGAGGTCCTAGGTTCAAATCTGGCCTCAGACACTTCTCAGCTATATGACCCTGGGAAAGTCACTTAATCCCCATTGCCTAGTCCTTACCACTCTTCTGCCTTGGAACCAATACACAATACTGATTCCAAGACAGAAGGTAAGGGTTTAAAAAAAAAAGAGAGAGAATCAAGACCTTGTCCCTCCCAAGGATTAGATGAGAATCACGATCAGATATGCATATCTCTTGAGTCACATGTATATAATTTAAAATCAGATTGGTAGAGGTAGGTGAATCAAGAGCCTGTTCTGGGTACAAATATGGCCTCAGAAACTTCTTAGCTATGTGACTTAGCTATGTGTAAGATGGAAGATAAAGGTTTGTTTTTTTTAATGGATTGGAAAATATTAATCCATGGGGTCAAGCTATCCTTACAACTAAATCAACTGAATTTGAACAGTTCATTTTTGGTTTTGCATTTGTTGAGGAATCAGTCCTGAGGGTGATCTGACTAGATGCTTCTGGAGCTCAAATAGCTGCCCTGATGGCTCACTGTGGAGTACATACCATCATCTGTCTGAAACAGCTGTTCCATCTTGGCTTCCTCTTCCCTCTTGCAGTCTCCAGCGGATGTTGCAAGGATTCTCATAACTCGAATCCTCTCCTCTTTCCTTTTCTCCTTCTCTTTGGCTCTCATTTCTTTTAGCTCCTCCGTCTCACTCACTTCTTTCCTCTCCTCAAGGGACCTAGCAAGTTACAGGATCAGTCAGATAAAATACTGGCAAGGAAGGCTTTGTAACTAACAGTTCAGAAAACTCTGAGGTCCAGATAAGAGATAAACCAACTCTTGAGAAAGGCATTAGGGACCTCCAGAGGGTGGAGAAGGAAGCCCGAATGGAGAATATTCAATGACAGAGAGACTTATGGGTTACTGAAATTCATCCATATTTGTGTGATGACAAAGGAGATAGAAGCTATTCTATGGGCTTTCAAAACATGAAAAATAAAGGGCATGGACTGTTCTCTCCAGAACCATGGAAGCTGGCCATTTCCCAAAACTAGAAAAATCTCCGAGCTAGACTCAGAGGACCTCTGAGTAAATCATTCAATCAGTCTATAAGCATTTATATATGTTCCATGCACTATGTTTAGCAATGAGGATGCAGAAAGAGGTAAAAGAGAGTTCTCTGTTCTTAAGGAGCTCAAAATTTAATGGATTCTTTGAGGTATGAGGACAAGAGTTTAGCCCTAGGGTTGGTGATCTTACATCCTTCCTGACAGTTAGTACCTCTGGGACCTTGAAGGTCATACAATTAATGGTCACTACATGGCCATGTTTTTGTTCTTCTTTGTTATTCTCAGCCCTTAATGCCTGACCCATATGGTCCATGCTTTATAAATGCTTTTTGATTAACTGATTGACTGAAACTTTCTGAACCATCTGTAAAATGAGAAGGATGACCTGGATGGCCTCTAAGGTCATAAAGAATTCTCGATCAATGATCCCTGAGCTGAGTTCTAGGCCTGGCTATGCCACTAATTAGATATGTGACTTTGGTTCAATCAATTCCCTTCCTCCAGTCCCCAGTTTTCTTTTCTGTAAAATGAGGAAGTTGGATGGATTTGTTCATTTGCCAAGCATTTATGAAGGGTTTCTGGGTAGAGAGCACTATGTCAGTCTCAGGGGGGGAGAAACAGAGTTTAGATGCTCATTAAAGGCCCTTGAAGCTAGCTCTAAATGATATCCTTTGAATAATTAAAGATAGGGGGTGGGAAACTCAAGGAATTGACTCAAAGACCTGAGGACTAAAGGGTTCCTGGGCTTCAGGGAAGAAGTGTGCTAACATTGACACTGAGGGATCCTCATCTGTCCTTGGATGGACATGAATCCTGGATTAGAAAGAAAAGACCCCTTACCTCATTTCGGGGACGATGTCCTCTATGATTTTCACAGAGTTGTTTGTGGCTCTCCCACTAAGGTGAGGAAAAAGACACAGCAATCATTAAGTCATAGAACAGAGAGTCATGGAATCAATTGAGTCATAAAAAGGAGCAGTTAGAGGTCAGCTGGTCCATCCCTCTGCCTCAAGAAGGCACTCTTAATTTCCACAGAGGACAGTCCATATGGTCTACCAGAAAGAGCACCAGATTTGGAGTCAGAGGGTATAAGACAGAGCTTCTTCTGGTACAATCCATGTGAGCCAGGGCAAGTTATCTCCCCACTCTGGACCTGAGTACTGTCTGCTGCCAAATGAGGTGGTTGGCCCAGATCAGGAGTTCTTAACCTGGCTCTGCAGGCATCAAAGGGGTCCTGGGATGGATTTTAAGGGGTCTATAAACTTGGATGGGAAAAAGTTGTCTTTATTTTCACTAACTTCTAACTGAAATTTAGCCTTTCCTTCCATTACAATGAACAATAACTAATTATTATAAATAATTAACTATTAATTATTATAAATAATTAATTATTATAAATAAATAAATATTATTATAAAAAGGGGGTCCCATAAGCTCCATCAGACTACCAAAGGGATCCATTGGCCTTTAAAGCAATGTTTAAGGTCCCTTCTAGCTTAAATCCTTTGATCCTATGATGATATCCCTGGGATCCTGGATATTCCAAAGGGAAGGTTCTATTAACTCTGAGAGACAGTGGTTAGTAACAGGAAATGTTTGATTTGCTAACATGCAAGGACTATGTTTTTGATCAGGTTTTTCAGACCCAGGTCAAGCTTCTTGGCCACGCAGTGAGGAGAAGGTGCTCTGAGCCTAGAGTGTCCCTCACAAGTGGAAGGTGTTCCCTCTTCTTCAGCTTAATATTTGACTGAGCATCTTGTCTCTTCAAAGGTTCCTTTACGGATAAGAACAGTGGTACTAAGAATGAGGAACTAAGAGAATCACTTCATAGGACCACACAAAAACCATTAGAAAGTCTCTTCCCTGGCTCTTCAGAATCTATAAAACAGGGGGAAATAACAGCATCAGGCTGAGCTGAGATACCATGAGAAGCACTTTGAAAACCTTAAAGGGTTTTGTAAATCCTAGATATTACTATTATTACCACTATCATTATCATCACCAAGGAGGTCCTGCTGCTGCTTTGCCTCCATCCAAAAGGGCATGATCCCAGGCCCTCTCCTTCCGGACCTCCTGCTTCGGTTAAGATGGCACCACCATCATTGCAGCTGAACTATGTGCCCTGACCTGAAATCTTGCCTGACCATCCTGCATATGAAGTCATTAACTCTAGAAAGGCTCTTTTTTTCCATGGCCATATAAACTGGGAAGGATAGCACATTCACTCATTAGCAACTATTTAAACATTTGTAACCAGGCTCTGGTACCTGCACAATGTGCCTAGGTTGGAGTCCCCCATTTGGAGAAAGAAGCTGGACAATCTGCTTCTGAGAGAGTCATGAGATCGCTAAGGAAAGCTCCTTGGAGAGACTGAAACTCCTGTAGACATTCTGTACTGGTTCTGGTTGGCTAACCATGTAATGAAATGAAAAGGGGGTTCTTTGAATATGGAGGCATTCTTAAAGCCCCTCACCCTGAGCTTAGGCCTTATGACCATTCCCATGACTCTCTGGAGTGTGATTTCTTTGCTCCAACTGTAGAAACTACCCAAAGGGAAGGGCCTATGGACTTTCTCCCCTTTAAGACCAGGGAACACTGTGAAAGGGCTTGATCCTAGACCTCTGTGTTTATTCCTTCCTTTTAGGTGAAGGAGATTAATCTAGCAGCCAGGAGGGTGAACCACAAGAATCTTGGAGTCAGCGTCCAGGCCAAGCATTGTAGTCAGCCCAGCATCTATGAACCAATGATCAAGGGATCAAGGATCCTTGACCTTGGGAAGTGGCATTCTGGACCCAGGTCTACAGAAGCTGAGGTGAGGGTTTATTTGGCAGTCTAGACACATCTAGTTATGAATTTGGTGGAACTAATATTATATATATTGGAACTGAGTTAAAAGTGTCACCCTGAGCTTCTGGAGGAAAACATGCATATATTTGTTGTTGCTATGCCTTCAAAGCAAATGTTCCCCCTCTCTCAGGAAAAGTTCATTGATATTAAGTGGTTAGATGGAACAGGAGCACCAGTCATTGTCCCCCAAACCATAAATTCTGAACTTTAATTGTACTGGTCCAGTCTGGGCTGCCCAAACAAATTGTGTGCTTCTTTGATTATAGGACTTGGATGGTATTGATCCCTGCACCTAATATTTCCTCCCTCCCTATCTTTCAATGTCAAATTCCTCCCCTTGCTTCAAACATCCCCTTGTCAAAGAAGAAGAGCCTCTGGCTGGCAGCATTTCTTCCCCCACAGACATCATATTATCTATTTTGTAACTCTCTAATGCTCCTAATATGTCATTGTGGGGCAAAAGGGGAGGGAGCTGACCCTGAAGAGTAGCATAGCCATACAAAGATGGCGGCCACAGGAAGAAAATAGGTTAAAGGGGAAGAGAACAAATGTGGACACACCTCACTGTACCTAACTCCACAGGCAGGCTAGAGGCTCTAGCACCCTCCAAACCCCCCTCCATCTTCTCATCCTCCACCTCCCCACCCTGCCAAAACCACTCGGGCTTCTAACTTTAATATGGAATTCCAGATAAAGAGCTAACATGGCATTAACAGGAAACTACCCCACAAACCCTGAAACAAAGTTGAAATGCAGGTATACTCTGAATTGGCTGATAGAGAATGAGTAATTCAGGGGCCCAGGAAACTCAACTCTTAAATGTGCTACAGCAAGCAGCCGAGAAAGGAAGCATCACTGGTCAACAGTCCCTTAAGCCTTGGCATACATTCATCCTGGAGGCTGGAGACACAGCAGTCAAAACTAGAGAGTAGGGACTAGGTTTTATCTATCTATCTTCATACCTCCCCAAAGGAGCAGATAAGAAAACAAGAATTTATAAAGCACCTACTCTAGGCTTTGTACAAATATTATCTCATTTGATGCTCACAACAACCCCAGAAGGTGGATGCTAATATTATCTCCAATTTACAATTGAAGAAACTGAGGCAGGATGGAGCTCAAGTGATTTTCCCAGGGTCATACAGCTAGTGGGTGTCTGGGACTGGATTTGAACTCAGATTTTACCCTCTTAAAGACATGTGTGCACTGTGTTGCCTAATATATAGTTGCCTAATATAATTTTGGCAAAGTATTGGCAATGCCCTCTGGATGTACTCTGAAAAACAGAAATCTGGACATGTGTGGTGTGAGGCAGGGAGTCAGCACCCCGCTTTATCAAAAGAAGGACCAGGCAATTCTTTTTAGTGACCTACACCATGAAAAGAGAGAAAAGGATTCAACTTCTGCATAATTTTGAGAAACATTTCTAGTGAGTAAGATAAGGTTCCTTTTAATTAATGACAGTGACCAGCTGTCCTGCCTGCCATCCTGGTCCTCGGTTTCCTGATCTTCAAAATGAGGGGATTGGACTGTCTGGCCTTGAAATTCCTTCTGGATCTATGACCAGGAACCATATAGACAGCCAGACAGCCAGTTCATTCTATATTGGATTATGGGCTGCGATTAACAGTGGTCTCCTCCTTAAGGGAAGAAAATCAAATATGAATTTAATAAGGAATCACAGTCTCATTAAATAATATTTATCATCAGCAATAATAACAGAATGTCCACAATCAATACCTATGAAAGTACAATTAATAGCCACTCTAATGAGGACTACTGTCATCTGGATTGAATTTGAGAGTGAAGAATCACAGTATTCTAAAAATAGTCCACTTCATGCTTCTTCGTAATCTTGTCCTGCTTTTTGTAAAAATCCTGATTATTACTGATGTTAAATTATTCTTAGGTGCCACTGAGAAGGACTCAGCTTCTGGACTCAGCGTCTGAAGAGGTAGCTAGGAACAAGGAGAAAGGCATTTATTACCCCTCTTTGTAAAGCCCCAACAACCCTTCCTTGCCCTGCTCCGGGAGCCTGTCTTCAGGGACAACACCAGGATGGGACTGACTGCCTGATTGAATGGGCTGCTGAGTTTGTATCTGAAGACCCCCCCCCCCAAGGCTCCCCAGCCAGGACATCAAGAAGGTTTGTGGCCGAGGGCTCAGCTTCTGCTCAGAAAATACCTTACCATGGGACCTCCCAAAGCCCTGGCTGTTGTACCAATACAATAAGGGCAGCTGGGTGGCTCAGTAGATAGAGCACCAGGCCTGGAGAAGAGAGGTCTTGTGGTCAAATCTGACCTCAGATACTTCCTAGCTGTGTGGCCCTTGGCAAATCACTTCACCCCAATTGCCTGGCCCTTGCCTTTCTCTCTTAATGTTGTTATTAAGACAGAAAAGAAGGGTTTAAAAAATACAATAAATGCACATAGGATGACATGATATATATATATGTACACATATATGTATATATATATATATATATTACAGATATTTGTGTCTCTTTCCCTACCAAGCTTCCTAAAGGCAGAGTTTGAGTAGTATCTCACTAGTGTTATCTCCCTTCCTCTCCCTTAATTAGACTATCCTGAAAAAAATTTAATTTAATAACTATTTAATATTTTATAATTTAATAACTATTTAAAACCATTGGTTTAAAGGCAGAAGGGATCTTAAAGGGTATCTAGTGTAAATCCCTCATTTGATGGCTAAGAAAACAGAGGTTAAGTGATTTGTCCAAGATCACACAACTAGTAAGTGTCTAAGATAAGATTTGAACCCAGTGCTCATTCCGGCACACCACATTGACTAACTAGGTGACCCTGGACAAGTCACTTAATCTCTGAATGTTTCAGTTTCTTCAATTGTAAAATTGGAATTCGTGATAGCATCTATCTCAAAGGTGGTCACGAAGATAAAAAAAAAATAAATGTAAAGTGCCCAGCAGAGTACCTGGCAAACAGTAGGTGCTTAATAAATGTTTATTCTCTCTTCCCCTCCCCCCCCCACCTTCACTACTCCTTTGTGGATAAAAGACTATTTCAACATCATGGTCAGGCTTGCCAATTTCCTTTTGTTATTCCTTATTATAAGTGGCTTGGTCTCTGAATTTCTTTTTTTTTTTCTTATTGCTATAGCTAGCATTTCTAATACAATATTGAGGGTTAGATCTCTGGAAAGGGAGTAAAAAGAATCTATTTGGGAAATATAAGTGTTACAAAAACAAAAAATAATCACAGTTTCTAAAAAAATGTAATGAGACTTGTTAAATGAATGAATGGGACGATGGTGACGAATAGTCTCGTCTTAATTCACCAGACATTTATTAAGTTCCTACTGTATAGGCATGGGACCATAAAGGCTGACCTTTTCCTTGAGAAGCTTATAAAACATAAACATATCCTTAAATATCAAATACTTGTTGAAGGGAGAAAGTATGAATAACTGGTAGAATAAATAAAGGCTTCTCATACAAGGTGGAACCTACTCTGAGCCTTGAAGGAAGCTCAGGCTTCTCAGAGGCAGAGGAAAGGAAGGAGAGATAAATAATGTCAGGGGAGTTCGGCCATGGCTAGTGGGCCAACCTGGACCACAGAGTTCAGGAAGTATTTGCAAGAGGAAGAATAAAGGAAGTTCTTCGGGGCCAAGAGATCAACAGCTAGTGGTTTCAGCAAGAAATAACTTATCTGGGTCTGTCTACAAGGGTCGGAGATCTCCTTTACCCTACTTACGAAGTCTATAATTAGGGTTTCTTTAGTATAAAGTAAACAGGGGCTTCATCTCTTGTTATAACACAAACATACTCTCACCTTCCCTTTCCAGGCTTCTTGCACAGCTATTCTCAAGTTCTCTGTGATCTCTAGATCAAATGGCTCCATGTGGTTCCTTACCTAGGACCCTCCATATTTCATCTCCCCATCTTTGCACAAGCTGAACCTCACGCTTGGAATGCCCTTCTTTCTTGTGTCCACCTCTAAGAATCCCTGGTTTCCTTCAAAGTTTAGCTCCTGTCACTTCCTAAAAGAGACCTTTCACCTCCAGGCTGTTGGTGCCACCATCCTATTACTATGTGTATATCATATTAATAGAATGTAAGCCCCCTGAGAGCAAGAATTGAGCCTAGCTTGGTGCCTGGAACATTATAAGCACTTAAATGCTTGTTGAGGGACTGATGGATTCATTTAATTACTTTAAACCAAATGGTTTCCCAACAGTGACTGAACAGCCAAAGAGAAGTTGAAGGGTTTCAGGGAGGATGGCAAAGAAAGAGCTGGGAATGGAATAAAAGAGGTACATTAGGAAGATGTCAAAGGAAAGATGGGCATGATTTCCCCGGCTGCCTTGTCTGCCCCTCTCCCCTCCCTTACCCCGTCTACTCACCGAAGGGCTGAGATCAAAGCTGTCATGAGATTATAGAAACAGCTGAAGAAAACCCAAGGGGAAACAAAAGGCACCACACATTCCTCCTCCTCAACTATGGCCCAAGAAGTGATTGGTTGAGGTATAATAGCTTGGATCTTTTGCCACTTAGACAGCTGAATGTCATCACAGCAGACTCGCCAATGCTTATAGTGGTAATACAACTGGTTATCAACGTAGAAATTGCCTGTTATGCAAACAAAAGGAGTCAATTCCCCCAAAAGTAGGGGAGAAGGAACACAGGACGGGGGATGGAGTAGCTTCAAGGACTTCCCAACAAACTGGGGTTGCAAACTCTTGGTTATTTGGGGTTTGCTTGTTTTTGATGATGCTATTATTTTTTAAACACTTACCTTCCATCTTAGAATCAATACTATGTATTGGTTCCAAAACAGAAGAACAGTAAGGAATAGAAAATGTGGGTTAAGTGACTTGCCCAGGGTCACATAGCTTGGAAGTGTCTGAAGTCATATTTGAACCCAGGACTTCTCATCTCTGGGCCTGGCTCTCAATCCACTGAGCTACCTAGATGCCCCCATTACAAACTCTTTGACTACAAATGAGAGGACAGAAGGCAGGCATTGCCCAATTCACCCTCAGACCAAGTGGGTGCTCACATTCCCCTCAGTCATTTGCCCAATCAGGGGGGAAAAAATCAACTTCTCTCATCGTTTACACCAACTCTAAAGAAGACACATTCATGTTGGTTATCCCTCTCCCTTGCTTTATATCTTCCCTATTTCCACCACAGAATCATAAGCTTAGAACTAGAAGGTCACTGAGTCCAATCGTTTCGTTCAGAAGAGGAGGGCGCTCATCCCCAGAGAAATTAATCAACAAGACTAGGGTTTCCTGGGAATCACTAGAGGACAATTTCTGTTGCCTCTCCATGGGCTCGGATGCCAGCCCCAGGCCTTTTCTGTCAACTAAAATAAATGCTGCCCTCTATTTAATGCCTCTTTTGGCTGAGAATGAACATTAGCTGAGAACCCATTCCCTTCCTTTTTCTGTGGAAACCTAGCCAGGAGCCAAATGCCATTGCTCTCTGAGGAAATGGGCAGAGAGGGCATGAACTAAACAATATTTTTGACAGAAGCCTCCAAGATTGAACCCTATCAGTGTGAGTAAAACTCAAGGGCTTCAGTTCTTGGCCACAGATTACATGTATGTGTTTGACCCAGGTCAATTTGCATACTTTATCCATAATGAATCTAAGTACCATCAGTCTCTCTTTTAATACACTGGAACTCATTCCTTCCCCCCACCCTTTCCAGGTTGAAAACGCATCCACTACCAAAAGGTCTCCACAAAATTCAGGGGGAAATGGAGCAGTTAGATGGTGCAGTGGATAGAGTGCCAGGCCTGGAGTCAGGAAGATCTAGGTTCAAATCTGACCTCAGCCACTTTCTGTGTGATCCTGGGAAAGTCATTTAACTCCATCTGCCTAGTCCTTACCACTCTAGAACTGTCACTAAGACAAAGGTAAGGATTTAACAACAGCAACAAAAAATAAAGGGGATATAAAAGTCATTGACACTTGCTATTGCTTTCAAGGAACTAAGAGTTTATTTATTTCAGTTCAATGGAATAAAATCTGGTCCCCAAATAGGCTTTTCTTATTTGTCCTGTTCTTTTCTTATATACTTCTTTTGGAAGTCTTAATTTTTTTCATGAATCTTGAACATACCCTTAGAAGCCTTTTGGCAGTGGGTATATATTATTTTAAACCCCTAACTTCTGTTTTAGACAGAAGAGTGGCAAGAACTAGGTAACTGGGGTTAAGTGACTTGCCCAGGGTCACACAGCTAGGAAGTGTCTGAGGCCAGATTTGAACCCAGTTCCTCCCAACTCCAGGTCTGATACGCTATCCACTGTTATCTAGCTGCCCCTTTTCATCTCCTT
The DNA here is from genome assembly GCF_027887165.1 of Monodelphis domestica. Taxonomy (NCBI): domain Eukaryota; kingdom Metazoa; phylum Chordata; class Mammalia; order Didelphimorphia; family Didelphidae; genus Monodelphis; species Monodelphis domestica. The sequence goes on from NC_077227.1 coordinate 702,780,216, forward strand.
TAACACCAAATTCATAATGTCAGACTTTTATAACAAATAGTAAGTTGGATGGATGAATTGATGGATGGATGGATGGATGGATGGATGGATGGATGGATGGATGGATGGGTGGATGGATGAGGGAAAGGATTCCATGCTAAAGAAATAAAACCCCAAAATCCCTCTCACTCAATTACGTTTAGCAAGCATTTATCTTACAAATGCTATGTGTAAGGCACAGTACTAGGGACTGGAGATAGAAACATAGAGATGAAGAACTGTCCCTGATCTTTGACCAAGAGAGATATAACATGTAAGGAGATAAGTAAACATGAGATAATTTGAGAAACCATCAGGAACTGACTCGATGAGTTATTAGAAATATGGAAAGCTGGTTTCCTTGTCAGGGGTTGAGGGAGAAGGAAGAAAAGAACATTCTAGTTACCTTTGGTCCACATGGGACTTGCTGAGTTCTTTTTTATCTAAAAGAGGAAAAAGAATGAGAATAATCATTTGTATACCATCTATAGTGTGCTAGGCACTGTGTTGATACTATACAAACACCATCTCATTTGATTCTCCCAAATCCTTTGAGATAAGTGCTATTATTATTCCCATTTTATAGTTGAGGAAATGGAGGCAAACAGAAGTTAAGTGATTTGCCCAGGTAGTAAATATCTGAGACTGGATCAGAACTCAGGTCTTCCTGACTCTATACCCAAGGCTCTGTACAGCCATTGCATCTCCTTGCTGCCAGAGACTTGGATTAATTAATTAAAATAATTAATCTGAAAGGAAGGGATGATCTCTTCAAGTTGGGAATTTAGAATCTCAGGAAATGTGGAGATGTACTAGGAGAGCACAAAATAGCTACTTCTGCAAGAAGGAGCCTTCTGGTTTTGACTTGAGTAAAATGAGGCCTATTGTTCCTAATTATATGTAAAAATTAACAGATTTCTAATTACACACATAGCAGGGACCTGGAGCAGGTCTGAAAACTTCAGGACAGATTTGACAAAGAGAAGCACTGTGACTCAACTAGACTTTCAGGGAGAAATGACTCCCTCTGGAAGGCTAATATAGCTTCTGGACTCTTTCTCTTATATGCCCAATATCTCTTAAAGCTGGAAGAAGGGGGCAGCTGGGTAGCTCAGTAGATTGAGAGTCAGGCCTAGAGACGAGAGGTCCTGGGTTCAAGTTTGACCTCAGACACTTCCCAGCTGTGTGACCCTGGGCAAGTCACTTGACCCCCATTGCCTAGCCCTTACCATTCTTCTGCCTTGGAGCCAATACACAATATTGACTCTAAGATGGAAGGTAAGGGTGTAAAAAAAAAAAGCTGGAAGAGAAGAAAAAATAGAAGTATAATAAAACCAAACAGAACTGTTCTTAGAACATGGCAAACTAAGACGGTGACCCTGGGCTCCATACTCTTGGATGGAATAAGGAGTAATATGGGGTGGAAATCCCATACTGCAGCATCAACCAAGTTCCTGAAGCTGCACAGTGATTCACAGGATTCTAGATGGAGCAGAGCAAATCTAGCCCCTTCAATTCATAGATAAGGAAACTGAGGCACAAAACACAGGTACCCGAGGTCCCACAGACCATCATCAAAATGCCTGATGCTCCTTGACTCCAAGTCCAAAACTCTATTATACCATTCTGCCTTCAGGAAGGAGCCAGGTAAGAAAATGTGGAAGATTCTTTAAAAAAGAAACAAAAAAGATCTAGACATCTCCAAATAATCAGCACATAACCCACCCCACTTTCACCAAGTCAATGAAATAGGATCCCAAAAGAGGAGACCTTAGAGCACAGACATTGAACAATGACTATAAAATGCAGAAGCTCAAGGGGGCTTTAGAAGTCTCTAGACTTTATAGTTCATGCACTCTTATCAGTAACTATATTCTGAATGTACCCATTCCAATATATGGGTTTTTTCCATTTTTTATTTATAAAGGACATACAAGGTGACTCCCTCCAACCAATGGAAGGGTTGTCTTCCAGTGATCTGGTGGGGCAGAGGGCAAGTATACTGGGAAGGTGAAATTTTCCCAAAGGCATCTTCAGCTGTTCTGTAACTGGAACTACTTAGCCCGGGCAGAAGAGAGGAGCAACTAGAAGGAGAAAACAGGGGAGTGTTTGGGGTATAATGGGTGAGGAATGGCAGGTATGGCTCTGTGGCTGAGATAAACCCCAGGATTGGCTATTGTGGGGAGGGTGGAATGGGATTTGTTGACCCTTAGGGTCAGATCAAGGCTTCCACCTTGAAGACCTATAACTTAGAATACAGAATAAAGCACCAGACCCCTAAATGTTAGAGCTCAAAGACTCCAACCTTCTCTCTTTCCTCTCTTCTTCAGTTTTCTTTCCTTCTTTAAGGCTGTTCTTGATCTTCATTCTAAAGACATGTATAACCCTATGAAAACATGACTTAAGAAGGAAGGGGGAGACACAGTGAAGTTTCCCTCAAGTTTTCCAGTGAAGTAGGCCAGCCATGAAAAACCATTTCATGGCGGCTCTGTCTCCTCCAGTTTCGACTTCCTAACCTTCTGGCCAATCTACTTGGGAATTAAATCCAATTCATGCTTTATCCTCCCACTGCCTATTCAACTCTCAAATTCTGCAGCTACTTTTTCTCGTAAGATCATCGTGGAACCCATTACTACCCATTCCCCAAGCTCAACATTTCTGACCTCCCTCTCCCTCATGGTATAATAAAGTTTCTTACCTTCCCCAGAAGCCTGATTGATTGAGGCACCCAATAAGGGAATGGAGCAAACTCTCTTGGGACAGGAAGGTGGCCCCCAAAACTGTGACAAGGACAGGTACAGGTCTTGAGATTTTCTGGGACAGAGAATCTGACTTTTCTGTGGACCTATATGAGTTAAAAAGAGACCATCTGAAGGAACTTTTTATGATTCCAAAGAGAAAGACCCTAAGAACTCAGAACTCAAGAATGTCTAGTCCAACTCCTTCATTCTTTGGGGTGGGGGGGGAAGTAAGGAACAATTTGGGGACACGTGTTGACAACCTCTTATCATGGATTTCTTCTTCATAGGTTTGAGTAGAGTTTTCGTTGAATTCATCCTTTGTCCCTATCAAATTCCACCTTGTGATATCCTTCCATGTGGACACACTTCATTACTCCCTTCAGACTATAAACTAGCTCCTTGAGGGAAGGGTCTCTAATGATGTTTTTCATCTTCATATCCTCAACACCTAGTGCATACAGTGCCTTGCATATAATTTTGGTCTGGTCCAGATCTGCCATTTCATTCACAAAAGGAACTGCTGTAAATGAAAGTCCCTCTCCAAGTCCAAACCAACAACTATTCTACAACAGATAAGCCTTAGAAATTGCCTTGGGACACTGATAGATTTGGTGACTTGCCTAGTCATCTTTATTGGCTTCCAGAGGCAAAACTTGAACTGAATACTTGCTACATTCCTGACTGTCTCTAACTCCTATAAGCTGATGACTTCCTTACCCTGAATGTATATGGTAGGCACTTTATTAAAGGTTTGTTAATATCAAAGTCCTTGATAAAGTCACAGTATGTGAAAAACTCTAAGTGACACTCAGGACTTTCTGCACATTTTCCTCCCAGTCCTGGAGATTCCAAACAACTTCAGGCTAGAAGCAAACTTTTATCCCAGAAAATCTCAGACTTCTAGGTTACCTGACCAAAAAGAAAAAGGATTGGGTGTTTTCCCCTACCCTCTCAAACCTCTCCAAATAGGAAGTACATGCAAGAGATAAAGAAATTTCAACCATCCCAATTGTCTAGAATACAAAGAACCCTGATAAACTACCTAAATAAATTAACAGCAAAGAAAATTAATCTCTATGACCCCTAATGGCTCACTCAGCACCTAGACCTCCACCTTTCTCTTCTAGCATGACTACACAAGCCAGACCTCATACTTACCACATCTCAAACACACATATACAAAGAGAGAGAAAACCCAATGGAAGAAACATGTTCAATCTGGGATAGCAACATTGCACTGGTCTGTGCTACAAGCAACGAGGAAAAGGCATTTAAATAATACAAGACTATTCTGCCCTCACCAGAAACAGTAGGAGAGGATGGAATAATGTGTTCTGAAGAGCAAAGAAGCTCAATTTGCAAGCCAAGGTGACATATTCTGCAAACCTGAACCTAACTATTAGGGAAAAGATGGATATTCAATAAAAATCTCTAGTCTCTAACTCTGACTACAACCCCCCCATCACCACCACTGCTACTATGTTCCTGCTTAGAATAACTCATCATTGTTAGGATCATATTTCTGGAGTGGGAAGGGATCTTTGAAGCCATATGATATTACTCTCTCACTTTACAAGTGAGGAATCTCAGGCCTAGGGAAGTAAGTGTCTTGTCTAAGGAGACATGGGTTATAAATTCAGAAGTTTTTAGCCTAGTTCTTCTATCCCCAAATTCTATGTTCTTTTTTAGTGGCCTCACTTCCCCAATCACCTCACCCATATTTCTTCTACTCCTGGTCACCTACCGGCTTTTGGGATCTCAGAGACCGAGGAACCCAGTAGGGGAAGTTTGCTTCATTCCTAGGCACAGGTAAAAAGCCACCAAAGTCATGCGGTCGAAAATAACAATGACAACACTCCGGAACTAGGTGGGAAAGACTGCCATAGCATGAGGGATCCTGATGAAGGGAAGAAAAGACAGAGACATAAATGTGAGGCAGATGTGGGACTTGATTCCTAGTAGTGGCTAGAATGGTGGACCAATCTGGGTCAAAAGGTTGAACTCAACCAATAGGAGAGATGGATGGGACCCCTTGTGATAGGTGATGTTCTGAGTTACATTGGGACCCATACAAAATCCATGATAAGAGGTTGTCAACACATTAGTTCTAGCTGATACTTCAGCTAACTGCATCTCCAAGATTCTCTGCCTGAATGCTCCTCTCCAACTAGACTGGATTACTCTGCTCCTATCCAAGGCTTTTTCATGAACTCCCTCCTAACCTCTTAGAATCCCTGGTTGCCCTCAAGCCTCTACTCTACCACTGCCTTCTGCAAGGGGTCTTTTCCATCCGCCCTCTCTCTACCTCATTCCCAACATTATACTTTGTCAGCAGTCTTGAAATACAAGACTTCAAGAACCCATAAAAACCTTTGGAATGTTAAATATTGGTAGAAAAATCATTGTTTTGTGCAAGAAGAAAATATGTCTGGCAGATAAATTTCATATTAACAATAGCACAAATGATGGATATCACTTTATAACTAAGTTCTTTCAAGGTGTTCATGTTCATGGTTTTGTTTTCTAAACCTTTACCTTAGCTCGTAGGGTCTATACTAAGTATAAGTTCCAAGGCAGAAAAGTGGAAAGGGCTAGGCAACTGAAGCTAAGTGACTTGCCCAGAGTCACAAAGCTATGAAATGTCTGAGGCCAGATTAGAACCCATGTCCTCCCATCTCTAGGCCTGGCTCTCTATCCCATGATCCACCTAGCTTTCCCCCACCCCAGTTTCTTGCTAACAGATTTGCAGCCAGCTGAAACGATGGCAGAGTAGATAATTTGCTTGTTGTTTAAGAAACTTCTCTGGAAGGACAGCTTCCCTGGATCATGATTTCCAGGTTATCCATTGGTTAATCTTTTTAATTATAATCACTCCTTAACATGAGCACCAAAGCTGCCATCAAATTAGTGCTGGGTTTTCTTAATGGCCTCTCAACATCTTAAAAGTGTTTCTCTGTTTTAAAAAATTACAAGATAAGGTCATTACTCTGAGTCAGCTGCAGTTTAAATTTTATCATTATATGAAATCATATTTGCCTTCCTTTCATGATGACCTCATATCTGTTTTATATACACATACATACACAAATGTATATACGGATATATACATGCACACATATATACATATATGGCATGTGCATGTGTATTATACATGTGTGTGCACATATAAGTGATTTGACCAAGGTTGCAAAGGTTACAAGCTCAGAAAATTTTATCCTGGATCTTGTGCCTCCAAACTGTGTGCTTTTCCAGTAGCCTCACTTCTCACTTCTCTTGTCATATATGTGCACACAGGGTTCTTTCAGAAGATCCTGGGTCTATATATGTGTATATGTGTGTGCACACGTGTGTGTGTGCATGTGCATCTTGTCCTCAAAGTTAGACCATAAGCTCCCAGGGCACCGGCACGGTTTCACTTTTGCCTTTGTATCCCCAACACTCCCTTGCGCAGAGTAGTTGAAAGAATGTAGTGTTGGCTCCAAAGACTTACACTTGCTGCTTATCAGGCACTTCATTAAACATTTTTAAGCACCTACTGTGTGCAAGGAAGGTATTATGCCAGATACTGGGAAAAGAAATAGAAAAATTCTTAATAAGGCTTATGGTCCTAAAGAAGCTTAAATTTTAATGTGGAAACACAATGTGCACAAAAGTAATACAAAGTAACAGAACAAACTTATCACAAAATAATAATAAGAACTAATAAAGGAGGGGCATCAGGAAAGACCTTGTGTAGAAAGACAAACCCGAGCTATGTTTTGAAGGAAGCTAAGAATTCAAGGAGGAGCAGCCAAGGGAGGACAGGTATTTCAGATATGGGGGCACCATTGGTGCAAATGGAGATGGAAGGTACAATATACTGAATAATTAACAGGTTATTTAGACTGGAATGGAGAGTATGTAAATAGAAATAATGACATAAAACTAGAAAGGTATAAGGGAGTCAAATGGATAAAGGTCTTAAATGCCAAGCTGAGGAATTTGCATTTGTTGCTAAAGACAATAAAAAGCTAGGGAGCCATTGAATATTTGTGGGGGAGGGCAGATGGGAGAAATAATATAATCAACTCTATGTTTTAGGAAGATTAATTTGGCAGCTATGTAGAGGAGAATCAATTAAGAGGCTTAATTGCAGGGTAGCTTAGTGGCTTAGTGGATAAAGTGTCAGATCTAGAGTGGGGAGGACCTGGGTTCAAATATGGCCCCAGACACTTCCTAGCTGTGTGAACCTGGGCAAGTCACTTAACACCAGTTGCCTAGCCCTTATTACTCTTTGGCCTTGGAAGTGATACTTAGTATTGATTCTAAAACAAGAGGAAAGGGGAAAGGAGGAAAGGAGGAAAGGGGGAGACAGAGACAGAAACAGAGACAGACAGACAGAGAGACAGAGATGGAGAGAGGATGGAGAGAGAGAGAAAAGATGGGGGAGGAGGGATAGAGAGAAAAAGAGAGGATGGAGAGAGAGAAAAGATAGGGGGAAGAGAGAGGGAGTGAGAGGGAGGGAAGGGAGAGAGAGAGAGAGAGAGAGAGAGAGAGAGAGAGAGAGAGAGAGAGAGAGAGAGAGAGAGGGGGGGGGGGGGAGGAGGGAAAGAGAGAAAGAGAAGAAAAGATGGTAAGGGTCTGAATTAAGGGGATGGAGTTAGTGATGCTGTTGGGTTATGACTAACAAGACAGCACTTGATCGGATAAGAGAGGTGAGCAAGAGGAAAGAGTCAGGATGTCTCTATATCTGTGACCATTGATGGCTGGAAGGACTTTGCTGACTTTACTAGAAATTGATGTTTGGAGTGGGTATGTATGGGCTTTACCGGGAATATAATGTGTGCTGCTTTGGATGTATTGAATTGGAGGTGCCAATATGACGTCCAAATTGCTCTCATCCCCAGAGACCTCTCCTCTTTGGAGCCAGTATGACATGTGAAGAACAATTCCTAGCTCTGGGGTCAGAGGAGGGCTGAATTCAAACTCCACCTCTGACACTTACTAGGCATGCAACTTTAGACAAATCACTTAGACTCTCTGTGTCTCAGTTTTCTCATTGTAAAATGAAAGGCTTGAGCTGGATAGCTTCTAAGCTCTTCTTTCAGCTCCAGTGAAATCTATGATCCTATGGAATTCCCATAGAACAGCCTGAGACATTCATTTGGTGAATGAATTGGAGTTATATTGCTGCCCTGTTATCATTTATCTCTTGTGTTATCATCTAACTTAGCACCCATTTGTGTGTATCTCCCTAATTTGGCTTTGAACTTCCTCAAATGTTTGCTGATTGACTAACTGAAGGCTGGGATACCTCTTCTTCCATTTCTGTCTCCCTTCAATGTATAGCAGTGCTTCTCACAAAACATAGTTGAATAAATATTTGGGAACCCATTTATTCTTCTTCCTTCCTCTCAACTGAGGATTTTGTCCCTTTCCTGCCCTCCAAAACCCCAAATCCCAAAGAAGTAGTAGTAGTACCCTAAACAATTATCAGTTATTGAACCTCATGAGTGAATCAGCCTTCCATCCTCCCTCAGAATTGGTTTTGTTATAAGGAGCTCTTTATGGAGTAAGGATTCTCATTCAGGTTTGGGTTAGCTTATACGGTCTTTGAGCTTCCTTCCAATTCAGAGAATCTGTGATTCTGGATTCAAACTGATGGGGAAGAATGAGAATAGCTAAAGGGGCAGGGTGGACTGAGTTGGTGACAAGACAGAAGGAATACAGAGATGGTTTGGATGTTTTTCCTCAAAGTCCCCAAATTCCCTGATGGAAGACATTAATCAGGAATGAGACAAGTTAACCCCTTTTCATTTTTCTCCCTCACCTTAAAGTCTACGAATGTCACATCTGCCTTCAAATCTTGAAGGTGCTTATTCCTAGATAAGAAGAAAAGGAAATCCTTAGAACACGTACGGTTTCCTACAAAACAGAGGATGTTGAATGGAGGAAGCTAAGACAAGAGACTTATCCAGCCTCCTCTCACAAGCCATAATGTGCCATCCAACTAGTCAACAGCAGGACCTCCTTCTTAGTCCAGAAGGTGAAGGTCAGAGGTTGGTGTGGTGCCCACGGGCGGACATGTACATATGTGGGTGCCAGGGTGTGTCTGTGTGTCTGTGTGTGTGTGTGTGTATGATACATCTAGATGTGAGTATACCATATGAGCATGACCACGTAGGGCAGAGATTCTTAACCTTTGTTGTTTCGTTGACACCCTTTGGCAGGCTGGTGAAAATTATAAAATCCTTCTCACAATAATGTTTTTAAATGTACAAAATATATAGAATTGGGGAGCAGTCGGGTGGCTCAGTAGATTGAGAACCAGGCCCAGAGATGAGAGGTCTTGGGTTCAAATTTGACCTCACACACTTCCTAGTTGTGTGACCCTGGGCAAGTCACTTGACCCCCATTGCCTAGCCCTTACCACTCTTCTGCATTAGAACCAATACAGAGTATTGATTCTAAGATGGAAAGTGATGGGTTTTTTAAAATAAATAAATAAAATAAAATATATAAGATTGTAAAAGAAACCAATTATTAGATTGGCTTTTTTTTCTATTATAGATTAGACATTACAATCCCATTTGGTTTTATAAATCAATTTCAAACCAATTGAAAAATAGTCATGTATATGTGTCTGTGTTTATGAATATATACCTATATAAATGTATGCACATATGTATAATTTTTTTCTTTCAAAAATCATAGGCTGCAAGTTAAGAACTCCTGACTTAGAGGGAAGTTATTTAATGGTGCAGAGAGAACTGGGCATTAAGTTTATGTTTGGCGGACCTGGATTCCAAGTGGGCCAGCTCTCCTACTTGATTAGTACCTGTGTGTACACATTACTATACCTCTGGGTAAACAGCAAACTGCACTTCAGTTTCCTCATTTGTAAAATGTGAATGTTCAAGTACTTGATTTTTTTTTCCTAAGGTCCCTTCTAGCTTTAAATTCTAGGATTTTATATCCTAAACTTCCACAACTCTTTGTCCCATCCAAGCTCCACCCCCAAATACACACACGTGTGCACACACACACACATATGTCCCTCCCTTCTGTGGACAAAGGAAAATACACCTACCGAAGAATGGACTTGTTTACCTCCGGATTCCAATTCAGCTCTCTGTGCTCTGGAAAAGGAAAAGGAAGGGAAAATGTGGTCTCATTCTCACCTCCACTACCATAGGAGATGAGGATAAGGAGTTTTGGCACAAGCATTTCATATGGAATGAAACCAGGACTTTTAAGAAAGAACCTCAGGGACAAACACGCTGTGGTATAATCGAACGTAATGGACTTCTCCATTAGTGGCGGTGTAATGTCCCTGCACAATCTGCAGGGATCAAGGAGAAAAAACACTATCCATAAGCAGAGGACAAACTGAGGGAGTAGAAACACCAAGGAAAAGCAACTGCCTGACTACAATGGCTGAGGGGACATGACAGAGGAGAGACTCTAAACGAACACTCTAATGCAAATACTAACAACATGGCAATGGGTTCGAATCAAGAACACATGTGATACCCAGTGGAATCACGCGTCGGCCACGGGGGGTGGGAGGGAGGAAAAGAAAATGATCTTTGTCTTTAATGAAAAATGCATGGAAATGATCAAATAAAATACTATAAAATTAAAAAAAAAAAGAACCTCAGGGATTTCAAAATGAATCATTACTGTCAAGCAGTCAAAAACAAATACACCCCATGAAGTCAATGACATGCTATTTTTATATTAGTACTCAGTGCTCTGAATCTTTATCTCTTTCTCTTTAGGACAAAGGGTCTTAACCTGAGGTCCATGCACTTAGTTGGGGTTGTTTTTTTAATATCTGGATAATTGTATTGAATTTCCTTGGTAATCCTCTGGATTTTTTATGCATTAAACACATGCTTCTGAGAAGGGGTTCACAGGCTTCTCTAGACCACCATCAGGGTCAAGGACACAAACAAGGTTAAGAATTCTTGCTTTAGAATGATAAATCTGATGCTAGGAGGCACCTAAGAATTCATCTAGTCCAATTCTCTCTTTTTACAAATCAGAAAATGGAGATATAAATTCACAGAGGTGGTAAGCAAAGTCAGGATTTAAATCTAGTTCCTCTATCCAAATCTAACAGGCTTTCCATGCACCACAGTCTTTCTGCCTCTGTTTCTCATTTTCTTTTTTCCTCTTTTCTCTAAAAATGTTTGGTTACTGGATAAATCTAGGAAATAAAGATACTTCCAAATATTCTAAATAATCTCAAGATGTGCCCATTGGGGGAATATCTAGGCAGCTCAGTGGATTGAGAGTCAGACCCAGAGATAGAAGTCCTGAGTTTAAATCAAACTTCAGATACTTCCTATCTGTGTGATTCTGGGCAAGTCACTTAACCCCCATTGCATAGCCCTTGCCAGTCTTCTGCCTTGGAACCAATACACAGTATTAATTCTAAGATGGAAGGTAAGGGTTTAAAAAAATGGATATGCCCATTGGTTCAGCCAAATACCCAAAAACATAATTTTAGGCAAATTTAAATATTTTCCAAAGTTTAAAGTCTCATTTTTCCATCATTTTATAAGAGTTAGAAATTTGGGGTCTTGACTAAATATGAGAATTCTAAAGTAATATTGTGGTCACCAATTTTAAAAATTAACTCTTAAGTCACAAGTCTGTTAGCTGCTCTTAACAATTTAGTTTAATAGAGATACAGTAAAAGAGAGAAGTGTAGTAAAGGAAATAGAAAGTATTGCCAAGCTGGATATCCTATAATTTCTGTCTAGCTCACCACCTGTCAAGGGCTCTCAAGTCCCAATCTCCACGTGGAGTCATGGTAGTCTCTTAAGCCAGGAGTCTTGGTGGTGTCTTCAACAAGGGTTCCACCAACAAAGGCTCCTCCAGGAAAGGAAGGCCTTTGAGGAACCAATCTCTCCAGAAGCCAGGAAAGGAAGGCCAGATACTCACCCAGCAAGCCAAGACAGGATCCAGGGAAAGAGTCTCCTCCTTCAGTCCAGCTCCCCAATGCAGAGTCTCCAAAGGAGAAGAAGTTCAAAGGAGAAGTCCCTTGGACAGGAAGTTTAGGACTTTTTATAGTCCTTTTTCCATGTCACTTCTTGTCCCTTCCCCATTTTACAAAAATCAATCACAGTCTTTCAATTTGCCTAGCACTGCCCAGGAGTGGGACAGTGGCCTCTGGAGTTGTCATCCACTTTAGCAAGTGACTTCCAAACTCTCTTACTTAGTGTCAAGTTGGGTACTTTAAGTTCTTGATTTGATTAGCTAAAATAGGCAAGGGGAGAGTTAAATCCTATCTTCACAATTTGAAAAAAAATTAGAATTTTCACATGCATACACACACATACAAGTACTACATCCACAACACTTTTGACCTTCTCTCTACTTTCTTTTTAATATGCCATACCAAAACTCAGATTTCCATTTCTTATAATACACAATTCTTGGAGAAAGTTTCTTTTTTTAATTTATTACCTTATTATATTGAGGTTAGCCAGTATGGATAGAGTGATACAGTGGATAGAGTGTGCTAAGCTAGGTCAAGAAAACCTAAGTTCAAATCACTTAATCTCTATTGCCTAGTCCTTGCCACTGTCTGCCTTGGAACCAATACACAATATTGATTCCTAGACAGAAGTTAAGGGGGGGAGGGGGGAGGAGAGAGAGAGAGAGAGAGAGAGAGAGAGAGAGAGAGAGAGAGAGAGAGAGAGAGAGAGAGAGAGAGGGAGAGAGAGAGAGAGAGAGAGAGAGAGAGAGAGAGAGAGAGAGAGAGAGAGAGGAGAGAGAGAGAGAAGAGAGGAGAGAGACGAGAGAGAGAGAAGAGAGAGAGAGAGAGAGAGAGAGAGAGAGAGAGAGAGAGAGTTGGACAAACTCTGGGCAAGCCCCTCTCCAAACAAAATCTTTGATTAGATCATGTCCATTTTGCTGGTCTGGAGCAACATACCCTTCCGTCTTGGATGCATTGAAATCATGTCTTCCCTTCTTCACCCTGGGAGTTGCTGTTCTTAATCAAGCAAATCAAGTTTAGACATTTCTTCCTACGGCCATCTCTTGCTGGATTTGTGTAAGATTAGTCTACTCCTTAGTCTCCTGATTTCCTTGTCCTCCTGAAAATCTGTTAGGTAACATGTCATCATCAATCACCATTCTCACCCATCACCATTATTTTTATTATCAAGTACCATTATTAGAAGTGCACCAACACTTTAAAAGAAGGAATAGATGTACCAAATGTCCTTTTCCCCGGGCGCCATTCATGATCATCTCTCCTAGCTCTGTCTCTTGCAATCATATGTTATCAGGTATAAAAGGTTGTAAGATCCCACCTGATCTGAGTCCCCCATGGTCCTTTACATCATATAAGGAAAACACACTCCCTACACTCTAAGAATTTATA